>NC_068414.1:30727331-31027331 GCF_023724105.1 Carassius gibelio
CAATGAATGTTTTCCTGCCTTGCTAAATATTGGGCTCATGATCAATAAGTTTGCCTCAATCTGATTTAGTAAAGTCAAATCGCAGACAGTGAAGCTGCATCACTGAGCGTGAGTCCCGCACGCAGTTAGGCGGGAGCAGAGGATTCCACTTGGTCTTAAAGCCTTCCACAAATATAAATATAATGTAGGATCTAGAAAAAATCTTATCGTAATTAAACCAGAAAAATGTAAAGTAAATGAACAAAAACAATTTGTAGTAAAATTTTTGGGCTCATAAATATTAGATCACTCACACCCAAAGCAGTTATTGTAAATGAAATGATCACAGATAATAGTTTTGATGTACTCTGCTTGACTGAAACCTGGCTAAAACCAAATGATTATTTTGGTCTAAATGAGTCTACTCCACCAAACTACTGTTATAAGCATGAGCCCCGTCAGACTGGTTGTGGCGGAGGTGTTGCAACAATATATAGTGATATTCTCAATGTCACCCAGAAAACATGATACAGGTTTAACTCTTTTGAAATACTTCTGCTAAATGTTACACTGTCAGACCTGCAAAAGAAATCTAATGTATCTCTTGCTCTGGCTACTTTGTATAGACCACCAGGGCCATATACAGAATTCCTAAAAGAAATTGCAGATTTCCTCTCAGACCTTCTAGTTACAGTTGATAAGTCGCTAATCATGGGAGATTTTAATATTCACGTTGATAATACAAATGATACATTAGGACTTGCGTTTACTGACCTAATAAACTCTTTTGGAGTCAAGCAAAATGTCACCAGGCCCACTCATCGTTTTAATCATACACTAGATTGAATTATATCTCATGGAATCGATCTTACTGCTATAGATATTGTACCTCAAAGTGATGATATTACAGACCATTTCCTTTTATCGTGCATGTTGCATTTCACTGATAATAACTATATGTCTCAGCGTTACCGTCTGGGCAGAACTTTTGTTCCAGCCACCAAGAAAAGATTCGCAAATAACCTGCCTGATTTATCTCAACTGCTATTTGTACCCAAAAATACACATGAATTAGACGAAATGACTGACAACATGGGCACTATGTTCTCTAATACATTAGAAACTGTTGCCCCCATCAAATTGAAAAAGGTTAGAGAAAAACGTACTGTGCCATGGTATAACAGTGATACTCACTCTCTCAAAAGAGAAACTCGTAGTCTTGAACGCAGATGGAGAAAAACTAACTTGGAAGTTTTTAGAATTGCATGGAAAAACAGTATGTCCAGCTATAGACAGGCTCTAAAAACTGCTAGGGCAGAGCATATACACAAACTCATAGAAAATAACCAAAACAATCCAAGGTTTTTATTTAGCACAGTGGCTAAATTAACGAATTACCAGACGACACCTGATTTCAAATATTCCACCAACGTTAAATAGTAATGACTTTATTATTTTCTTCACTGATAAAATAGATAACCTTAGAAATACAATAGCTAATGTAGATTCTATAGCGTCTAACACTTCAGTTTCATCTGTCGCACCCAAAGATAAACTGCAGTGCTTTACAACCATAGGACAAACTTGAGAGAGTTGTTACCTGTAGCCGAAGAACCGCTTCTCAATATCATTAACTCGTCGTTATCTTTAGGTCACGTCCCAAAACCATTTAAGCTGGCGGTTATCAAGCCTCTTATTAAGAAACCAAAACTAGATCCTAGTGTACTGGCAAATTATAGGCCTATTTCAAATCTTCCATTTATGTCAAAAAATTTAGAAAGAGTTGTGTCTGCTTTATGCACCTTCCTGCATAAAAATGATCTGTATGAAGAATTTCAGTCAGGTTTCAGGCCCCACCATAGCACAGAAACTGCACTTGTTAAAATTACTAATGACCTGTTCCTTGCATCAGATCAAGGCTGCATCTCATTTCTAGTCTTACTTGATCTTAGTGCTGCGTTCGAGACCATAGATCATGACATACTCATAGATAGATTACAAAAACTATACAGGTATTCAAGGGCAGGCTCTAAGATGGTTTAGATCCTACCTGTCCGATCGCTACCATTTTGTTTACTTAAATGGGTTGTCATCTCATTTAACATCAGTAAAATATGGAGTGCCACAAGGATCCGTCCTAGGTCCCCTTCTATTTTCAATATTCATGTTGCCCCTTGGTAATATTATTAGAAAATACGGAATTAGATTCCAATGTTATGCTGATGATACTCAGCTATATATCTTAACGAGACCAGATGTAACTTCTCAATTATCTAAGCTAACAGAGTGTTAAAAATGTAAAAGATTGGATGACAAATAATTTTCTCCAATTAAATTCGGATAAGACAGAGATATTAATTATTGGACCAAAAAACAATACACAGAATCTTGTAGATTACAATCTGCAACTAGACGGATGTACGTTTACTTCCTGTACAGTCAAAAATCTGGGTGACATATTAGACAGCAATTTGTCTTTTGAAAATCAGATTTCCAATGTTACAAAAACTGCATTCTTCCATCTTAGAAACATTGCCAAGCTACGAAACATGTTATCTGTTTCTGATGCAGAAAAGCTAGTTCATGCATTCATGACCTCTAGACTGGACTATTGTAATGCACTTCTAGGTGGTTGTCCTGCTTCGTCCAAAAGCTACAGGAAGTCCAAATGCAGCAGCTAGAGTCCTTACCAGGTCAAGAAAATATGATCATATTACCCCAATTTTACAGTCTCTGCACTGGCTACCTATTAAGTTCCGTATCAGTTACAAATTATCATTACTTACCTATAAGGCCCTAAATGGTTTAGCTCCTGCGTACCAAACTAGCCTTCTACCACACTACAACCCATCACGCACCCTAAGGACACAAAATGCTGGACTTTTGGTAGTTCTAGGATAGCAAAGTCCACTAAAGGAGGTAGAGCTTTTGCACATTTGGCTCCCAAACTCTGGAATAGCCTTCCTGATAATGTGCGGGGTTCAGACACACTCTCTCTGTTTAAATCTAGATTAAAAACGCATCTCTTTCGCCAAGCATTCGTATAATGTATCTTAAATTGTGAATGTAGTTGCATCTGATCAAATGTGCATTTTTATTCATTAGCTTGGGTTAAACTAATTTTAGTTTGTTGGATCAGCAGCTATGCTAATGATGTCTCTATTTTGTTTCTATGTTTTGCCACGGGTAGGATTTACACAAGCTCCAGTATGGATCCAGAACACCTGAGAAGAGATGATGCTGACCCTCAGATGACGCTAACCCTGAATCAACAACAGAACTAACAAATATTGCTACAAGTGTGACTGCATCATATAACAATTATTAATTAATAATATTAATAATGTTCATCGTCTAGCTGACTACGTCTTCTATTAATTTTTTCAAGCATGCACAAACTGACAGTCACCACCATAAGCTACTACTAAATATTGTAGAAACATAATTTTCTGTATTGTAAAAAGCACTATACAAATAAACTTGAATTGAATTTAATTTAATTTAATCTCTTACTCTTTCATATGGAAAGTGTCTTATGAGGCTTTCACTTGCTGAACTGGTTCATATAGGACTGTTGTTTTGGTTATAGACTAAAAAATGGTCTGCCCCATGTAAGATTTTTCTACACTGTAAAAAATTGCAGTAGTTTCTACAATAAAAATTTTACAGAATATTACTGTATAAAATTTTTACCAGATGCAGCTGTAATTCGCAATGCATTATGGGTCAAATAAGGTTTTACAGTTGTTAACAGTATATTTCCATGTCAACTGTAATCAATTTACAAGAAGCAGGTGTTGTCACTATAGCTCGTGCTTTTTACACTAACTTACTGTAGTGTGGCATTATGGGATTACGCGCACATCATTCAAATCTGAAATCCAGCCGATTGGAGCAGCCTGAGAACAATTGAAGATTAGAGGCTTTATTCATAATTCCTGATAAGTTCACTTAATTATACTTAAAATATATATCATTTTATATTTAAGTTAAGTTTAAGTTAATGTATAAGCGATATAATGTCACAATAGCCTCCCATCATGACATTAAGTGGCCTTTGTAACTTCTGTGCAGTAAACTGGTAATTGCTATCATAGCATAGTTAGGCCATTTTTTTATTTTTGGAAGTTCAATTTTCATATTGAGAGTATTTAAAGTAGTGCTTACCTAACTTTTATCATAAAGCCCAATGCAAACGATTGTCATATTTTTTTATGTCAGCCGCACCACATGGATACGCTGTTTTCGTTCAAATCAAAGCATAAATAAACATAACTAGTGACTAGTGAAAACTATCCAAAGTGGCTGATGCAGAGGAAACAAATTGTTGAATGAAGTCATTATTTTTGCTTTCTTTGTATACAAAAAGTGTTGTCGTCGCTTCATAACATTATGGTTGAACCACTGATGGACTATTCTGATGATGTCTTTCATACTTTTTTGGGCCTTGACAGTGGTATTTACTGGAGAGTCTATGGGACAGTCACAAGCCTCCCGGTTGCATCCAAAATATCTTAAATTGTGTTCCGAAGACAAACAAAGCTTTTACGGGTTTGGAACGACATGGAGGTAAGTGATGGAGCAGTTCAGTCAGTGTACTGTTTGAGCGCATGCATTACTCCGGGATATTGGTTTGTTTGAACTCAGAGGGAGTGTCAGCCACATGAAAAAAAAAGTTAACATCTTAAGTCATTTGTGGATAAATGCGTTTTAGAGATGCCGTTTAAAACGATTCAGTTCGATTTGGTGAACTGAATGATTAGTTCGCGAACTGGATATCCAGACTGCTTTGATTTGAACTCTCTCTCACAACAGACATGGAAGAGAAGACAATGCTGAATAAAGTCATAGTTTTTGCTATTTTTGCACCAAAATGTATTTTTGATGCTTCAAAAAATTCCAACGGACCCTGTGATGTCACATGGACTACTTTGATGATGTTTTTCTTACATTTCTGTACATGGACAGTATACCGCATACAGAGCTTCAATGGAGGGACTGAGAGCTCTCAGACTAAATCTAAAATATCTTAAACTGTGTTCCGAAGATAAAAGGAGGTCTTACATGTTTGGAACAGCATAAGGGTGAGTTATTAATGACATAATTTTCATTTTTGGGTGAACTAACCCTTTAATTTAAAGGTCCAGATCGTGTTTACAGTGTGCAATATAAAATGTGTTCATGTTTCGTGTGTAAAACACTGCATTTTTCACACAATTCACCTATCTGTATACCGCTGTTTTCACTGTCACAAAAACGGGCTGATGTCTTCTATAAAGTCCCTCCTTCAGAAATACGTAACGAGTTTTGATTGGGCCAGCGGTTCCTGTGTTGTGATTCGACACCAGCTTAGAGCAGGCTGACCACCTTGTAACACGATTGGACTAGTTTTGAGAAGCAAGTGGGCAGGAGTATGTGCTGGAGATGTACTTATAATCACAGGAGCATTTTACTAACGAGATGCGAATTAAAATCGCATTCGTTTTTTTGCACAGCCCTAACATCTAGTTAACAAAGCTAAACAGCGTTGCCCTTTGTGTAGTAAGTTACAGAAACTGTTAAACGCATCAACTTAAATAATAAAATACACTTACCGGTTGTGGTCAATAAACAACGGCTTCTCCAGACAAAGAGGGAACTGCGCCATCTTTCAAGAATAATCTTTTTGCGAATCCGGCATTAAACTGATTGACAGTGTTGGGCAAGCTACTTGGAAAATGTAGTGAGCTAAGCTACCAGTTACTCAGTTACAGTAATAGTTACAGTAAATGAAGCTTCACTACACTGAAGCTACCCCCTGGGAAATGTAGCAAGCTAAGCTACATCAACAGTAGCTTGCTACATCTAAGCTACTTTTAAAATTAAATATGTATGTTGAACACATTTTATTACAAGTCAATGCTATCTCAGTGCTCAAAACTGCCAGTCAAACAGATAGGCAGGAGTAATTGTTTAGTTTAATAGTTTTTTGTGTTCCTTATCAATGTGGTAACAAAAACAATCAAAATACATGTAATTAATAATGTGCGCACAAGTAAGTGTATGCACCTTAATATACTGTAGGACTTTGCAGAACAAAATGCAAGACCTCCAAACAGTACAAAAAAAATGGCCAGGCTGGGCCTTATGAAACAAAAATATATTGCAGTATATTGGAAAATATCATGTAATTTATTAGCCATATATTCTTACATATATATATATATATATATATATATATATATATATATATATATATATATATATATATTTATTTTTTCCAATATATTGCAATATATTGAAAGCGGCAATCATTTGTATATTTTGCAATATATTATATAATATATGTGTCATCAATATATTATTAAATGTATTTAAATATATAAAATATTGGAAATAAAAAGGGAAAAACATATTTTCCTTTCGTTAGGGCGGACCCTGATAATTTTTACAAGCAGCATCTGAAAACATATTTTCTCTCAGTTATCTCGGTCAGTGCCATGTACTTGTCGAGGTACGGCCACGGCGACTCACTCCTCGGGATTAACTGTTCTCCGACCTCATCCTATGCCATCATTTCATCAAATAATTTTTTGCCTGACTGGCCAAGGAGTGGTACCATCCGGAGCAGAAGGTGGCGGTAATGCATCATAAAGATGGTTGGTTGCTATCCACCGTAAACACGAACAAGATGAAGTAGCGCCGTCGCGTCACTACTGATCCAGGATCAGCGATCTTAGCAGTTGTATTTCCCGATTTGAGTTTGAGCTTCAGAAATGCTTGCGAAATGGAGCTTGTGTGGAAGCTACTGCGCTACTTGGTAAAAAAAAAAGAGCTTCGCTACTGAAAAGCTATTTGATTCAGAAAGTAGCAAAGCTACGACCAAGCTACTGAGAAATGTAGTTAAACTAGTAGCTTCGCTACTTGTAGCGACGCTACTGCCCAACACTGCTGATTGAGATTGAGGAAGTTGTCCTCAGCAAGCTGTCCTCAGCAAAATGTGCTGCAGATAGTTTTGCATGTGGATTATAATTTCCGGGAACCGAGTTAAACATAAATTGTAACCATTAATCTCCAAGTACAGCGTCCCTGGGAAGCCCAAACAAAGATGATTGGACTCCGAGATGAAAATAAGAGTGTTTCAACAACATGGCAAACACAAACGCAGCACTTCCTTCTTCTCCGTCGGAGCGCAACAAGACCACGCCCCCCTTTTCGTGAATTCATGTGGGCGGAGGTTAGTCAAAAAACTGTTTTAGTGACGTCATTACTGCAGTAACTAGAGGGCTGTAGTCCAAACGGGTCGTTTTTTGTAGGTGAATTTTGTTAAATAAAATATCTCGCTTGGCATTGAACTTTGAGCTTTAGAATTTTACAGATATTGCTATACTCTAACAACAACATTACTAACTAAAGTTTAAACATGGGATCATGAAGAAGGGGACCTTTAATAGAACATAAGCTCAAAAGAGAAATTAGTTTTTAACCAAAATTATACAAATTCTGTTGATTGACCTTCCTTTTTATAGAAAGTTAATGTTCTACTCTGAATATAGCTTTTTTAACAGGTATTTGTAGTTCCCTTTCAGTCGACGAATTTGGGATATCGCTTCGATAGACCAATCTACTTCGAGTGTAAACTAAACGAGCCAATGCACATTGGCATGCAATAATTGCATCCAGCTGCCGCTGATCACTGCGTGAGTATAAGAGGGCAGCAGGTGCAATGCATACCAGCTTTTCGCTTCGGAGCCGAGCGTTAGTATCGCTCTGCTCAACTGTGTCTGCTGTGAACTACGAGTTCAGCACGCTCTCGGAAGCTTCGTGTGTTGGCGAGACGGCGCTTCAGCGGCGGTCGTTCCGGTGTCGAGTGGATTGCACACTTCAGGTTGCACTACCCCTGTCGTGTTGCAAGCGGCCAATTCCCCTGTGTGCCTCAGCACTAAAAGAGCATTTCCTAAAAGAGCAAATTTCTCTAAAAGAGCTTCACGGGTGCGTCTTTATAAAGACGACGGATCATCCTTATAAGGATGCTGTTTCACCCGTGCGTTTCTGGGTGCGGTCGTTACCTGGCAACGGGTGATGGTCACGATCGCTGCCGCACGTGTCTGGGCGTCGAGCACGCTGAGATGGCTTTCGTGGATGAGTCATGTTCTCACTGCGGGAATATGGCCATCTCGGAGCTGCAAACCAGGCTCCGCTACCTTCAGGGGGGCGGAGTCCCGTTGCCGCGGCCGCGATCTGGGACTCGTTCTTGTGGCCGACAGACGAGAACCACTTCCGGCAGTAGCGCGAGTGGTTTGAGGGTCACAGTGGTGGCAAACCCCGCAGGGAACCAACCCTCTGGGGACCACCACTCCTCTAGCACCTCCGATCCTGTGGAGCTTGCTCACAAGCCGCCCGAGTTGGGTCCCTGTGTTCCACCGTGCTGCCCCACTGCGGGTACGGCTGTGGTTCCGCTGGTCCCGCTTGTACGGTTCTCAGGCGCCTGGTCAGCGTTACCCAGCCCGTCTCGCTGGCTTCTGTGAACCATCAGCCTCGGCTATGCGATTCAGATCGCCCGGCTTCCCCCCCAAGCTCTGCGGTTTCCGCTACACTACAGTGAAAGCGTCCGATGCCCCGTCTTGCGGAAGGAGATCGCAGTCCTACTGGCGAAGGCTGCGATAGAGCCGGTCCCTCCAGCCGATATGAGGACAATGACCTCATTGTACCCAAGAAAAGCAGTGGGTTACGACCGATCTTGGATCTGCGAGTTTTGAATCGGGCCCTCCATCGGCTACAGGTCAAAATGTTGACACAGAAACGCATTTTCAGGTGTGTCCGTCCCCAAGATTGGTTTGCAGCGATCGACCTGAAGGACGTGTACTTTCATGTGTCCATACTTCCCCGCCACAGACCTTTTCTGTGGTTTGCGTTCGAAGGACTAGCATATCAGTACAAGGTCCTGCCCTTCCGGCTGTCCCAGTCTCCCTGTGTCTTCACGGAAGTCACGGAGGCAGCTCTCGTTCCTCTCAGAGAGCAGAGTGTTCGCATTCTCAACTACTTAGACAATTGGCTGATACTAGCACAGTCTCGAGATCAGTTGTGCGAGCACAGGGATGTGGTGCTCCGGCACCTGAGCCTGTTGGGCCTTCAGGTCAGCTGGGAAAAGAGCAAACTCTCACCATTGCAGAGGATC
This sequence comes from Carassius gibelio, assembly GCF_023724105.1. NCBI lineage: Eukaryota > Metazoa > Chordata > Actinopteri > Cypriniformes > Cyprinidae > Carassius > Carassius gibelio. Next base: position 30,736,468 of record NC_068414.1, read on the forward strand.
TCTTTTCTCGGTATGGAGTTGGATTCGGTCGAACAGACAGCATGCCTCACAGAGACACCAGGCATGCTGTGGTTTACACACATGCCTCCACCACCGCCGGGGGGGCCACGTACAACGGGCATGCAGTCTCAGGGGTTTGGACGGGCCCGCAGCTGTCGCATGGCAGTAAATTTTTGGTTTCAACCCCTGCATGTTGGATTCTGAGTTGGATTACCCAAATTAACCCACATTGTGTTTGGATCTCTCGTCTCCTGTGTTTCCCTGGGTCTCCGACCGTAACAGAAGGACTCCATCAATGTCGAGATCCAGCGGTGTGGGACTTCATTCCCGTTCCCCAGCCAGTATGGTGGAGCGGAGGGCGAAATATTTAAAATTAACCACCCACCACCAAGAGGGCAATGATGTGGGTGTCATGGCACATGTGATCTGGACCTTGGCGGAGGGTATGGGATATAATGAGGTGGTCCTTAAGGACATTTTCAACTCCGGTCTGGAGGAACCGGTACCTTGCATGGAAATGGAACAGTTGGATGCGTTTGGATTCTGGGAATTCATTTTCTACTTACAACATCGGTCTCCGTGGAATACCCCAGCCACACCTGTCTCTCCCAGTGGGATGGCCGATTCTAGACCAGGGTCTACAAACAGGAGGACCGCCAGCCCGGCGCCACTGCATAAAATGGCCGCCAGCCCAGCGCTACAGCACAAGACGGTCGCCAGTCCAGCGTCACGGTGCAAGATGGCCACCGGCCACTCCAGTATCAGGGCTAGTCACCGTTGACACTTCAGAGTCAGCGCTAGTCACCGTTGACACTCCAGAGCCACGGCTAGTCACCGGTAATCTACATGGGCAAAGTAAAGTCACCAGTGTTCTTCATGGGCAAAGGCAAGTAACCATTGATGTTCATGAATAAAGGCAAGTCACCATTGATATTCATGAACAAATGCAAGTCACCAATGATCTTCATGAGCAGAGTCATATCACCAATGATCTTCATGAGCAGAGTCAAGTCACCAATGATCTTCATGAGCAGAGTCAAGTCAGCATTGATCTTCCTGAATCCAGTCTAAACACCACGGAATTACCAGAGTCTCTCCACGTCTCTGAGGAACTACCAGAGCCTCACCACATCTCCGCTGAACTACCAGAACCTCTCCACGTCTCTGCTGAACTACCAGAGCCTCTCCACGCCTCTGCTGAACTACCAGAGCCTCTCCACGTCTCTGCTAAACTACCAGAGCCTCTCCACGTCTCGGCTGAACTACTAGAGCCTCTCCTTGTCTCGGCTGAACTTCCAGAGCCTTGTCACGTCTCAGCCGAACTCTCTGAGCGCTCAACTGATCCTGTCGAGGCCAAGGAGGCCACCCTTAACTTGTTCATGTTCTCTGTTTCAGACTAACCAGACATGCTCTCCTGTGTCATCGATCCCACTGTGGTGGTCTTCTGAACCACCCTGGTGGGCTTCTGTCTCGACCGCACAGATCTGGTGGTATGCTGGGTGGCCTTCTGTCTCGACTGCACGGATGTGGTGGTCTTCTGCATCGCCGGGTAGGCTTCTGTCTCGACCGCAAGGATGTGGTGGTCTTCTGTGCCGCCTTGGTGAGCTTCTGTCTCGACCGCACGGATGTGGTGGTCTTCTGCGCCGCCTTGGTGGGCTTCTGTCTCGACCGCACAGATGTGGTGGTCTTCAGCGCCGCCCTGGTGGGCTTCTGTCTCGACCACACAGATGTGGTGGGCTTCTGCTATATATATATATATATATATATATATATATATATATATATATATAAAGAAGCACAATAAGACGAATACAATAGAGATCAAAATTAAACTCATTTTTCAGGGACTGTAGGTTTTACTTAACATTTACACATTTATTTAACGTCTTTTGTTGCTTAAAATTAATGACAGGTATTTAATTTGGAATGCAGGCCTTTTAAGACGAAAGGCATGCATGAAATACCGACACACATTCAGTTTTCACACACCTGTTTACGTTCAATTAATCCATAACCTACTGTATATACGAGAGATACGCTACATGATAAACATTTGGACTGTTGTGTGTGTATTTGAGCACTGAGAACTGATCGCGCGCTGTATGTGAGAACTAAAGAAGTGGCGCGCATGAGAGAGAACACTTCTATCAGCGTGATTCCGCCTATCCCACCTTCATTAACTTTAAAGTTAATCGACAAAGAATTGTGACTCCCGGGAAAAAACGGGACGTCTGGAGACCTCATCCCTGCCCCTTCGGATGCTGAGCCCATTGTTTCAGATCGCGTTTTATTAGTCTATTCATCCACTGCGGCTGTTATACTGACTTGATATACAAACAGTCCTTATCCAATCGCAATCCAATGACAGGGTCGCACATTTTGAAAGACAATAGCCTATTGGATGCATTTTGAATGTCCAATAGTCCTCAAATAACATTATAGTCCAGTCTCATCTAGTTAACAAAAACGCTGCATAAATGTCATCATAATTTCGTCATCAGATATTATTTTTAGCTCATCAGCGTCTCGTCTTAGTCACATAAAAAATGTTTGTTAATGAATATTTTTCATTGTTGTCTTCATAACGAAATTAACAGTGCTAGCACACCATGCATTGATTGACTGTCTGGGTCTACAACCAACTAAAAACCATCACTGATGAGTGCGCTAAGGCAGGTCCAAACCATTTCATACAGATACAGGGGGGTAGTTGGTCAATATGGATGTTTTATTTTTGGTCCGTGGTGATATTGAACTTTTATTGCCAAAAAGTAAAATCAAAGACATCATCCATTTTTTATTATTTGAAATATATTCAATTATGATGGTTTATATGTATAATATAATAAAAACAATTAAATTAGTTTTTACCTATTTGTTGGGCCCTCTGTCAAGCAGAAGCATGCTAAATTTAAACTCTAATGCTGTTGTTACTTCTGTTGGGAGATGTAAACTTAAATCCCGGGCTTCTAGGTAAATTTGATGACCCCAACAAATCTTTGAACAGCAGTACCAAGCTAACGATTTACTTCTGTGAGTTAAAGTTCTCCTTCTTTGTGATCATGTCGATAATGATTGGGAATGCATTCTGCGTGAGTGCGTCTGAAGCATCCATGTCAACTAATCCAATGGCGAGAGTGAGCGTCAGGAGTGACGTCACAACCAGGAATTGATAAAACCCCCAACCGGAACAATCGGTGTTAGCTTCGACAGTGCCGAAGCGAGTCAATCACAGCAACGAAGGAAGTATGGCAGGGAGACGCATCGTCTCGTTCCCTTCTCGGGGAACCAAGGTTACAGACATAACTGAGAAGTTCTCCATCGAGGGAGAGATGATGCGTCGATAACGCCTTGGGAACGAGAATACCCAAACCGCCATAATTACAACTACCTGAGTGTCAGCCAGAAACAACTAACACCTTAAGAATTAAAAAACCTGAGACCCGGGAGTAGCGTCCAGGTCTAGGCTATAAAACCTGATGAATGTGAGTGGCGAGGACCAGCCTGCCGCATCACAGACATCCTGAAGAGAGGCCCCAGATAATAAGGCTCTAGAGGGCGCCATACTCCTAGTAGAATGAGCTCTGACCCCCAAAGGGCACAGTAGGTCAGAAGACTCATAGGCAAGATGGATAGCCCCAACTATCCACTTACTAAGTGTCTGTTTAGTGGCAGGAAGACCTATCTTAGGTGACCCGAAACAAACAAACAACTGATCGGATTTCCGAAAAGAAGTCATGAACATTAGTGTCCAATGCTCGCACAGGGCACAAAAGGTTAGACTTTTCCTGGTCCGATGATGCAAATGGGGGAGGACAGAAAGCCTGCAGAACAATAGGCCCTGGGACAGGAACCAGCGTTCTCTCCACATGACCAAGGCGCAGAGACACCGCCGCATGATCTTGATCGTACAAATCTGGTTTCCCCTTGGGGAGAACCCACTGGTTCTGAGCCACCAAAGGGGATCACATTGGACACTGCTGCCATGAGACCCAACAATCTCTCGAACTGTTTCACAGTGTGTGACTGGCCTAGCTTTAGCTCTGATGTGGCTGTGAGGATGTTGGCTATACGAGCGGGCAAAAGAGCGGCTCGCATGGTGGCCGAATCCCATACCACCCCAAGAAAAGTGGTCCTCTGCAATGGAGATGGGACACTCTTCTTGGTATTGAGCCTCAACCCAACTTCTGCATATGAGCGAGGACGACATCTCAATACTGAACCGCCAACTGTTCTGATTCCGCTAAAATCAACCAGTTGTCCAAGTAATTCAGAATAGGTATGCCCTGCAGCCTGAGTGGGGCCAGAGCTGCATCTACGCACTTCGTGAATGTGTGGGGTGAGAGAGCTAGACCGAAGGGAAGTACCCGATACTGGAATGCTTCCGGCTTTGCTACCGTTCGGACGTTCTAGCTTACTGCTCTGTACTTTGCTTATTATTTCTGTACTTTTCTCTGGTTTTTCTAAGATTTTACTTTAGCAGATCAGCAAAGTGCTCAAACAACAGATTTTTGGCACAAACGCTAAAACAAAAAACTCTTTGGGACTGGAATAATACTACAAAAAGAAAACTTTGCCTCCCACTGCCAGCAGCTTACATTCCGGAGACGGGAAAACAACTGCCTACATTCAAACAGAAGAGAGAAAAAATGCCTCCTGTTGGATCTACTTGTTGCATGAACTGCTGCAAACTTCTACAAAGGATTGTGATTCTTGAAATAAAGTTACTTGCTGGACTTCCGAAACAGACAGAACACTTAGCTGACCGTCGTCATGGACCCTCTCAGCATACAGCCGGTGAGTTCCATGAATCTTCTGAATCTCAACAGTTTATACCAAGTGTAGAGGAACAAGCTGAAACTGATCGCCACACATATCGATGGCACAAACAGGGAGCGAGACCCAAAGGAACACGAGACATCAGATTGTCACGAGTTTCTTGTATTGCTGCCGTAGCTTCCTATACCCCAGATTGGACTATGACAAGGCTTGTGAATACTGGCATTCAACCACCCCATGTACATCTTAAGAACAGATTTGATGCATTAATGAATGTGGGTGAGGAATCCCCAAATGTGATTAAACATGGATCGGATCAGCTAGCAGCTAACATTGCTACTAACAGGCACTCAAGATTGAGCAGACAGTTGCATTCAGCTCAGAGCACAGCTGAGCCAAGGACTCTGATCGTGGGTGACTCTGTTATCAGAAACATCCGTAGCAGGACTACAACAACATGCTGCCTTCATCAAGCAACGGTCTCTGATGTGAAAAAGGAACTTCAGAAACTTCTGATGAAGCACAAAACTGCAAATCGAATCAACATCTATTTTGGAAAGAATGATATTCAGAAAGAGCAGTCAGAACTCCTTAAGAAGAACTTCAGTGAACTCTTTGAATCACATAGAAGATTCAAAGTACAGTCGTTCATCAGTGGACCACTCCCAGCTAGGGGAACAAATGTTTTCAGGGTTGCTTGGGCTGAACACATGCCTACAAAGTGACTGACTGTGATGTATCAAAACAGCTACAAGATTCACCACCCAGGTATGACTTTCTGGAAAACAGCCAGGGAAGCCAGGACAACATATCACACCCACCGGAAACACCAGAGACACAGCCCATCTCACCAGACACATTATCCCTTTCTCCAGCATCTCCACTTCTGGCCCTTTCACAGAAAATGGAGGAATTGGTGTATGCTGGGACTCTCACTCTCTCACTCATTTGCTGCAAGCCCACAGATATCCACAAAAAAATGGCGGGCCCCACAACCACCAAAGCCTGTGGTCCCTGCTGCTGCCAGAGCTCTTCGACCACTGCCTCAACGCCAGGGCTCAAACCCTCTATCTGCTGAAGGTGAACCAAAAACAACTGATAGCAGCTCTCAGTGATATTTGTCGGGTCCCAGCTATAATAACAGCAATATTTACAAATGCCTACAGAACAAGCTGGAACCCAGTGTGCCTGTAGATTTCTCTATTTCAGTTTTATCACGTGATAGAAAGTCTAAGGCCATCTCAAGCCGAAGGGCAAACTCATCTAATCTGCGGCCTATTATGCATCAAACTAACATTGATGTAAAGACACAAAGCACAGCCATCAAGTTAGCATCTTTAAACATTCGTATAAACATTCAAAAAATAAATCATTTCTAATCAATAACTTTATAACCACAAACAATCTGGATTTAATATTTCTAAATGAAACATGGTTTGAAGACAGCTGCAATGCAACAGTCCTTAAAGGGGGGGTGAAATGCTCGTTTTCACTCAATATCCTGTTAATCTTGAGTACCTATAGAGTAGTACTGCATCCTTCATAACTCCAAAAAGTATTTAGTTTTATTATATTCATAAGAGAAAGATAGTCTGTACCGATTTTTCCCGGAAAAACACGACCGGCTGGAGGCGTGACGTGTATTGGCGGAGCTAAAGAATCACGAGCGCCAGTATGCTTTTGCGTTGAGAGCATGTGGAAACTGTGACATTGCCGTGAGGGAAAAAACATCATCCAAAATAAACCATGGCTTACAGTCAGATTCAGGCGTTTATTTATGATCCAGAATCAGATCCCGAGCGGAGATCCTGAACGAGAGAAGCAGCAGCAACGACTCGCTCCGGCCTCGGGTCTCCGTCATGGGAGGGGACGCACTAACAAGGAGGCAGAGATATTTTAGGCAATTTTACTCACCGCCTGCGGTTCCAACACACGATCGTGACCCTTTTTCGTTGGGATTGCATCATCCTTAAGAAATAAACGATACGCAAATCCGTCGTCAAACTGGGCCTTGTTTGTAAAACAAGCATCTTCGAAATGCAGGGAACAAACAAAAACACTTGCACAACTCCGTTGATGCTCTGTAAAAATAAACTCCATCCACTGGTCCCTTAATGCTGTTTTTTTTGGTAATCTGTGCAGGGTTGTCTTGCCCTGGCAACCAACAACACCCTTCTTTTGTGACTTTTCGCGACACTCTCGCTCTGATCAGTGAATCGCTCTGATCAGTGAAATGTCTGTGCTCAGCCTCGCTATATGGGAGCGCACGCTCTTCTGGCAGAATAGGACCCATATAAGGAAATTCCGCTCCATCTAATGTCACACAGAGCCATACTCGAAAAAACTTTCTGAAACTTGTGACAAACCGGAAGGAGTATTTTGGGAACAAAAATACTCCTTCAAACGTACAACTTAATTTTTGAAACTTTGTCCATGTTTAGCATGGGAATCCAACTCTTTAACAGTGTAAAAAACTCAATAGCATTTCACCCCCCCCTTTAATGAAGCAGCCCCTCCTAACTTCACTTACATGAGTGTCTGCAGGACTGATAGGAGAGGTGGGGGTTTAGATGCTCTATTTAAAAAATTCAAAGTTTCATTTGGTCAGTACTTGTCTTTTGAATATCTAGGGATTGTGCTGGAAGGTTCTCCACGCATTATTTTTATTATTATTTACAGGCCTCCAAAATACTCTCCAGCCTTTGTGGAAGAGGTCACAGAAATGTTATCAATGATTTCCTCAGAGGTTGACTGTTTTGCTATTGCATGGGATTTTAATATTCACATAGATAATGCAGAAAATGAAACTACCAAAGAAATGATAATGGTTCTAAACACTTTTGACTTGACTCAGCATGTGCATGGACCCACACACAAAGATGAACACACTCTAGACTTAATCATCAGTAGGGGTCTAAATATTTCATCCATTGTTATTAAGGACATAGCACTATCTGATCACTTCTGTATTTTCTTTGATATTTTGATGTCTACTACAACTGAATCTAGATCGGTCTCTGTCAGAAGGAGATGAATTAATGAGAACACAAGTGTACTATTTTTGGAGGCTATATCTTTAACACCAAGCATTTCTGCAGACTCTGTTGATACTCTCCTTGATTCCTTTAACACAAAAGTTAAGAATGTTATTGATGATATTGCTCCAATAATAGTCAGTAAGAAAGCAAACAGACAGAAATCAGTTTGGAGTAGATCAACAGCAGTTCAGAGTGTGGCGGAAGACAAAACTTGAAATTCACTATAGCATCTATAAAGACAGCCTTCATGATTTTAATGTGAAACTAGCCACATCTAGAAAGAATTTATTCTCAAACCTTATAAACAGTAACTTAAATAACAATCATACTCTTTTTGCCACTGTTGAGAGACTGACAAACCCCCCAAGTCAGATTCCCAGTGAAATGCTCTCAGACAGCAAATGCAATGAGTTTGCATCCTTCTTTTCTGAGAAGATCATCAATATCAGGAAGGCGATTGGCACATCCTCAAGAAATGCAGAGGTCAGACAGATTAGGCCACAATATCAAAAAGATACTATGTCTATTTCTGAAGCAACTGATAGCAAAATTCTGGAAGACATAGTGCAGCACCTAAAATCGTCAACCTGCTATCTTGACACACTTCCCACATCTTTTTTCAAAAGTGTGCTTAACTGCTTAGAAGCATATCTTTTAGATGTGGTGAAGGCCTCATTTCTTTCTGGGACATTTCAAAACTCCTTAAAACTGCAGTTTTTAAGCCCCTCCTGAAAAAGAGCAATCTTGATAACACCTTTTTGAGCAATTTTAGACCAATATCTAATTTTCCTTTTATAGGCAAAATTATAGAAAAGGTAGTTTTTAACCAGCTGAACAAATACTTAAACTCAAATGGATACCTGGACAATTTTCAATCTGGGTTTCGACCGCATCACAGCACAGAGACAGCACTCATTAAGATAATAAATTATATTCGCTTAAATTGTGATTCTGGCAAAATATTGGTGCTGGTATTGCAAGATCTCAGTGCTGGGTTTGACACTGTCGATAATAACATACTACTAGAGAGACTGTGTAAACTGGGAAAACTGGGTCGGGCTTTCTGGGATGGTACTCAAATGGTTCAGGTCATACTTAGAAGGGAGAGGCTATTATGTGAGTATAGAAGAGCAAAAGTCTAAATGGACGTCCATGACATGCGGAGTCCCACAAGGGTCAATTCTTGCACCGCTCTTGTTTAGCCTGTATATGCTTTCACTAAGTCAAATAGTGAGAAAGAACCAAATTGCCTATCACAGCTATGCTGATAATATCCAGATTTATCTAGCCTTATCTCCAAATGACTACAGCCCCATTGACTCCCTCTGCCAATGCATTGATGAAATTAATAGTTGGATGTGCCAGAACTTTCTTCAGTTAAACAAGGAAAAAACTGAAGTCATTGCATTTGGAACAAAGATGAAGTGTTCAAGGTGAATTCATACCTTGACTCTAGGGGTCAAACAACTAAAAATCAAGTTAGGAATCTTTGTGTGATTCTGGAGACAGACCTTAGTTTCAGTAGTCATGTCAAAGCAGTAACTAAATCAGCATACTATAATTTAAAAAACATTGCAAGAATTAGATGTTTTGTTTCAAGTCAAGACTTGGAGAAACTAGTTCTTGCCTTCATCACCAGCAGGGTGGACTATTGTAATGGGCTCGTCACCGGCTTTCCCAAAAAGACCATAAGACAGCTGCAGCTCATCCAGAACGCTGCTGCCAGGATTCTGACTAGAACCAGAAAATCTGAGCATATCACACCAGTCCTCAGGTCATAACACTGGCTTCCAGTTACATTTAGGATTGATTTTAAAGTACTTTTACTCGTATATATGTCACTAAATGACCTAGGACCGAAATATATTTCAGATATGCTCACTGAATATAAACCTAACAGAGCAATCAGATCACTAGGATTGAGTCAGTTAGAAATACCAAGGGTTCACACAAAACAAGGGGAGTCCGCCTATGCCGCCCACAGTTGGAATCGGCTTCCAGAAGAGATCAGATGTGCTAAAACACTAGTCACATTTAAATCTAGACTTAAAACTCATCTGTTTAGCTGTGCATTTATTAAATGAACACTGTGCAATGTCTGAACTGATTGCACTATATTTTCACTGTTTTTTTATTTTATTTTATGTGAAATCATTTCCTAACTGTTTTAAATTCATTTTAAATAAGCACATTTTTTTATAATTTTAAAAGTTTTAAAATTGCTTGTTTTATTCTTGTTCTTCATTATTATTTTACTTTCTTTTATGTAGAGCACTTTGAATTATCATTGTGTAAGAAATGTGCTAAATAAATAAACTTGCCTTGCCTTTCCTTGGTATTCTTTGCCCCCGAAAGAAAACCTTAGGAACTTCCTGTGCTGAGGGAGGATGGATATATGGAAGTACGCATCTTTTAGGTCTATTGTGACGACCCAGTCCTCAGATCTAATTTGAGTCACAATCTGTTTGAGTGTCAGCATCTTGATTTTTAATTTCTGTACTGTATGATTCAACAGACGAAGTATTCATTTTACATATTAAAACTGGTGTATGAAATGGCAAATTAAAATTATGTAATTTAATTTTCATTTTGCACCAAATGTTGCACAAATGTATTGGAAAATGTAAATGTAAATACAGAAATACATTGCCATTTTACATATTGCATTGTCATTTTGCATATTACATCCCAAATTGAATATTGCTACCCATATGCTTCCATAGCAGAGGCTCTGTTGCCGGAACCGAACAATGTACAGGAATCCCTGAGCTAAACGCATCCAAAGCCGTATATAGAGCCCTAACATTCTTACTGTCCTCAATTAAAGTTTGGATGCGTGTCTCAAATTCTGAAATCTTCTATGTCAGCCTAACTATTTCCCTGCATTTTTCACAGGTGAATCCCTTATCTGCGACAGATATAGATAAACTGTACATGTGGCAAGAGGTTCAAAAAAAGGTGAAGCCAGCTGCTGCCATCTAGTGGATTTACAATGAAAATGAAACGTTTAGGGGTGTTCCTACAGCCAGTGGGTGGGACTTTGTTTTTCAACAGTGACATCTTGTCAGTTTGGAGTAACTAAAAAGTTAAAGTGGACACATAGAGAGAGGAAGAGAATTTCACCTAGATATCACACTATAAATACTGTGTCTGTTCCCCGAACTAGAAAATACAAAAAAAGTCCAAATCAAGTTAAGTTAATAATTTAATTGAGGTTCAACAAATAAAAAAACAAATGCAATATGGATAAACAAATGATAAAGCTTGGCTTATTGAATATCAGATCCCTTTCTACGAAAACACTTTTTGTAAGTAATATGATAACTGATCATAATATAGATGTGCTCTGTTTGACAGAAACCTGGCTAAAACCTGATGATTACATTATTTTAAATGAGTCTACCCCCCAAAGATTACTGTTATAAACACGGGCCACCAGGCCACCATACAGACTTTATTAAAGAGTTTGGTGATTTTACATCCGAGTTAGTTCTGGCTGCAGATAAAGTTTTAATAGTTGGTGATTTTAATGTCCATGTCAATAATGAAAAAGATGCATTGGGATCAGCATTTATAGACATTCTGAACTCTATTGGTGTTAGACAACATGTTTCAGGACCTACTCATTGTCGAAATCATACTCTAGATTTAATACTGTCACATGGAATTGATGTTGATAGTGTTGAAATTATTCAGCCAAGTGATGATATCTCAGATCATTATTTAGTTCTGTGCAAACTTCATATAGACAAAATTGTAAATTCTACTTCTTGTTACAAGTATCGAAGAACCATCACTTCTACCACAAAAGACTGCTTTTTAAGTTGTCTTCCTGATGTATCCAAATTCCTTAGCATATTCAAAACCTCAGAACAACTTGATGATGTAACAGAAACTATGGACTCTATCTTTTCTAGCACTTTAAATACAGTTGCTCCTTTACGCTTAAGGAAGGTTAAGGAAAACAGTTTGACACCATGGTATAATGAGCATACTCGCACCCTAAAGATAGCAGCCCAAAAAATGAAGTGCAGCTGGAGGAAAACAAAACTAGAGGTATTTCTTATTACTTGGCGGGAAAGTAACATATCCTACAGAAAAGCATTAAAAACTGCGAGATCTGATTACTTTTCTTCTCTTTTAGAAGAAAACAAACATAACCCCAGGTATTTATTCAATACAGTGGCTAAATTAATGAAAAAAAAAAAAGCCTCAACAAGTGTTGACATTTCCCAACACCACAACAGTAATGACTTTATGAACTACTTTACTTCTAAAATCGTTACTATTAGAAATAAAGTTGCAACCATTCAGCCGTCAGCTACAGTATCACATCAGACAGTGCACTATAGACCCCCTGAGGAACAGTTCCACTCATTCTCTACTATAGGAGAGGAAGAATTGTATAAACTTGTTAAATCATCTAAACCAACAACATGTATGTTAGACCCTATACCATCTAAGCTCCTAAAAGAGGTGCTTCCAGAAGTCATAGGTCCTCTTTTGACTATTATTAATTCCTCATTTTCATAAGGATATGTCCCCAAAACTTTCAAACTGGCTGTTATTAAGCCTCTCATAAAAAAACACAACTTGACCCCAAAGAACTAGTTAATTATAGACCAATCTCGAATCTCCCTTTTCTGTCAAAGATACTAGAAAAGTGGTATCCTCACAATTATATTCCTTCTTAGAGAAAAATGGTATAAAGTGGGGATCGAAAGTTTGGGCACCCCAGGTAAAAGTTTTTATTAATATGCATAAACACCAAGAAAAGATGGAAAAATCTCCAAAAGGCATCAAATAACAAATTAGACATCCTTATACTAGGTCAAAAAAAGTTAGATTTTATTTCCATCATTTACACTTTCAAAATAACAGAAAACAAAAAAATGGTGTCTGCAAAAGTTTGGGTACCCTGCAGAGTTTGTGGCATTACACATATTTGTACTGCCCCTTTGTTCATTTGACTCCTCCTTCCAACTAAAACATCTTAGGATTGGAGGACCGTACTAATTACGAGGAGTGTGTATATAGGGGGCACGTTCAAAGACTAAAAAGGGGAGTTTTCTTACTGACCAATTGCTCCGTGGAGGCAGTCTTTGACGGGTGAATGCTGGATCTCGGAGGGTGTTTCCGGAAGCTCGCGAAGAGGGGTTGGTGCTACGCTACCTGGTGGGTCTGTTGCTAACAGGCAATTCGCATGGCTGGCGAATTCTCACAGTTTTAAAAACAATCTGGAATTTTGCACCTCCCGAAATCTTTGATTTGGAGCTGGAGTGGAGAAGGAGCTAAAATGGGCTGCCGCCGCCGAGGTTCCGAGGTCACTCCCCACGTAGGAGGGGACGTTCTCGCGACCTTGTGCAACGTTCCCTAAAAGTTATCTAAAGGTAACGAAAGTTCCGAACCTTTACAGAACATTAGGTTCTTGGAACGTCCTCCTTTGGTTATGAAAGTGCTGCAGTTCAAGGTTCCTTATATGACTATAGGGGGACGTTCTATTTGGGGCATTTTATGGTCACATAGAAAACGTTACAGAGAGGACATTTGAGACGTTAACAGAACGTTCTCGCATGGTCCTCTGTTGGTCATATAATAACGTTCCCAAAGTGACTTTAGGGGAACGTTCCATACTGGTTGCTATATGGTCATGAAACAACGTTACAAAGAGGACATTCCGGACGTGAACAGAACGTTCCCATACGGTTCTCTGTTGGTCATATAATAACGTTCCGAATGTGGTTATTATATGGTCACACAACAACGTTAAAATATGACAAATTAATGAACGCAAAGATGTATTAAACCTACATCTAATTCATGAAAATATTAAATAATAATATAAAAAGTATTAAACGTATTGGTTAGATAATAACACTAACATGCTAGCCAATTTATTAGGTCCTCTCTGCTAATTTTTTAGGATTTGATATTTGTTAAGCTACTTCAAAATAAAAACTATGGCTTTTACTCTACAGATCTAAAATCCTTGATGTGTCCATAAATCCCTTATTAACAAATAGACATACAAAACAATACAATGTCATAGATCAAGGCAACGTGAAAATAAGCTATGGGTAAGTGATTCAGTTCAATTTTTCACCACATTTACATTTGAAAATTGTGGAGTTTTGTGGAGCTCTGACACTGTCTCATAGCACCCGCGTCGAAGTCGTGCGTTAAATTTTAATTTATCAAGCGCACTTTACGACTTAATATAGTCTAAAAATACTTACTACCATTGCTGCAGAATGGTGAACACATTTACAATTTATTATTTTCTATATAAATGTCCAATATAAATGTCTATATAGCTTACTGTACATTTCTATACAAATATTAAAAATGAATATTTTGGTGAGGTACTGCCACACCCGCGGCTGTCTGTATTCAGAAGGGAGAGCTGCAGCCCAATTCAACTGCTTCTGGTGCATCGTCCTTTCTTTATGTGCGGAGCGCGCGCACTGCGGGCATGGAAGCGGCCATGCAGTCCCTTGCATTTTTTTCCTGTCACCAGTGTAAAAAACTTAAAATAAAATACTAAATTTTTGGTCAAAAGAATAATACATTATTTAAAGCTTTTATTTGTGTAAACTGGCAATATCAAGAAAACTTTAGCTAAATAAACCACCACAAAGAGGACTGTTTTAAATCTGCTATGAAGTATGAAGATTGTTGTATTGTACTGTATCTTCTATAAAGATGAATATTACATTTTACATGTTGTATAAATAAATAATAAACTTTTGTTCTGTTAGATGTGTTTTGGCTAGTTTTTGTATGTTGTATAATTATAATATATATCTAGGTAATGAAAATATATATATATATTTATATTTATATATTTACATTTATTTATTTAGCAGATGCTTTTATCCAAAGCGACTTAAAGATGAAGACAGTGGAAGCAATCAAAAACAACAAAAAGAGCAATGATATATAAGTGCTATAACAAGTCTCAGTTAGGTTAACACAGTGTATGTAGCATGGGATTTTATATAATATAATAAATAAAAAGAAAACAGATAAAATAATTTTTTAAAGAATAGAGCAAGCTAGTTAGAGGTCTTTACACATACACATACAATTGCATAATAAATGAAAATAAAATAGAATACAAAAGATTAGAAAGGTAGTTAGATTTTTGTAAGAATAGAATTAGAATAGTGAGTGTTAAAGTTAGAGGGTCAAATAAAGATATATATATATATATATATATATATATATATATATATATATAACAAAAACTGCTTGAGCGATTCAGGAAAGCAGCTGCTTGAACCTCATTCTGGGAGAAGACTTATTTATTTATTTATTTTTTACCATGAAGAAAAAAATCAATCGGATGAGTCAGGTTCTGCACATCTGAGAAGAAGAAACAGGTATGACGTTTATACATCTTTATCTTACACATTACAATAATGTGTATAATGTGTACAAATAAGATTTTTCATGAGAAATGTTCGCCTATCTATAAGACGAATAAAACACGACAATTTTACAACCGGGAAATATGACCTATGGGTTTATTTGCACTTCAACATTTTTAAATAAATTGTAAAAATAATACTAAATTACAATTATTATAATATGAATTATTTATCAGTAAATAATACTAAATGACTATATTTGTATTTATTTATACTCATTTAATTTATATATTTGAATTCTAATGTATTATTTTTTGATAACAGACGCTGCAAAGTATAAATTAAAAATGTAATTAAATTTAAATTAAATTTTAAATTAAATTTAAATTAAATTTAAATTAAATTAAATTTAAATTAAATTTAAATTAAATTTAAATTAAATTTAAATTAAATTTAAATTAAATTTTAAATTAAATTTTAAATTAAATTTTAAATTAAATTTTAAATTAAATTTTAAATTAAATTTAAATTAAATACAATTTTATGCATTTAGCAGACGCTTTTATCCAAAGCCACTTGCAGTGCATTCAGGCTATCAATTTTTACATATCATGTGCATAACACACCGTTGCCATGAAAAACAAAGCGTTGCTATGGACGCAGGATTCTAACCTTATATAGAGACGGAAATGACTATTTTCTTTAATATTTTCTTTATTATTATTTTTTCACATTATCCTTTACATAATATAACGTACTTAGTATTATAACGCAATAAATTAATATATAAATATACATATTTTTTTATATAAAATAAAAAACGTTTAACACCTAGGTCACAAATTCTAAATCTGGCAGCGGGTATATAAGCTGGGGTCTGTGACCATCGCGCTCATACACAGCGTACTCACACCTCTCACTCACTCAGTGGACATCCCAACTGGACATCCGAACTGTCAGTTTCTCTGAGGTAAATATTTTAATTAACCATTCTATCTAAATTAAAAACACAAAACTAATTAAAAATGACATATAATGTACGTTACATGATATAAATAAAAATAATATGGAATTATAAGGACAGTAGCTTTTGAGCGAAATTTCCTCATGGTAAAACGGCCGTTTCCACAAGAAATTCAATAAATTGTCATAAAATTGAAGGACTGTCTTTTCCAGTATAACAAATGTACCACATTTACTCAGACACCTGCTTTTCCGTCTTTTTCTTTAACTTTATACCACTCTTCAGCACTGTCATCGCCGTTATTTGTCGTTAAATACCGTTATGTTTACGTGACGTCATTTGGTCTAAAGAAGTAGCTTATCGTTTTCAGATAAGGCCATTAATTTTTTAGGGTCTTTCATGTTAACATTAGCTACTTTAAAATAAATTATGAATACCATTAATATCATTATTGTAAATTATACTTTATTTGAAAATTAACGCGCCTTCTCACAGGCTTGGCTGTGAGCGCGCGCGTGTCCCTCAACCTCCGCACGGGCGGGACGGTGCCGTCATCACAGTGGACGCTAGACCCCATTTCGCGCAAATGTGTGCACGGCAGTTTTTGTAATTTTGCGCTTCCAGAGCTGCACGACCTCGAGCTTATTCTGGCCAAACAGCAAGCACCCAGTTTGCGCTTACAAAATAAGCAGAAATAAGCCTTTTTGGTGAAAATAAAGGTCCATGTTTAATAATTCTTGAAAATAAATTTGTATTGGTTTTCTTTATAGCCTACATAACAAAACCAGAACAAACTATAAATACGTAAATACAAAATAAAATAAAAACAAAATAAAATTATAATAATAATAATTATTATAGAAATTACACTTTAATGCACAACCGTAGGCAATTCACCATTCAGGCATTGTATCTAATATCATCTGTATCCTTTGAAGTAACAGTTGTAAATAAAATTGTCCCACGTTGATGTATATGTGATTTCAATTCACTTTGTCTCTTTTCTGTGCTTTCCAGACCCTGCCCTACAGACAGATTACCATGTCATCTCAGAAGGTAGGCTTGTCTTGCAAAAAAGGTTTTCAAATTTACAGCATATTGCTGACATGCCAGAAAAAGGGAGCGATTTCACAGCAATGTGATTAGTTCAATGTTATATCAAAATGTTTTTCACCTTATAATGTGGCGTGAAAGATCCCTGTATTTGCCTAAAAATTTATGATCTTTAGGTTTTTTACTTAAATTACATGCGTGTACCCATTTGCAGAGAAAAAAACACATAGCTGTGTCACACAACTGGATGCCTGCAGAAGCTAGGAAAAGAGAATACAAACGATTATGGCAGAGGGTACAACGGAAAATGAGAAATGTGCACATTAACGCAGCTGGTCCTAGTACTGTGCTAAACAGTGAAGCAGACAATCCCAGGGACACTATGCCAATCTGGAACCCGGGCCTAAAAAATGCAATGACTGGAGAATCTAATAGTGACAGCGATGAAATGTCGTTTGTCAATGCTGACATCAGTGTAGTCACATCGCTACAACATACAATGGCAGAAGACACAGAGAATATGGTTCTTGATTATTCCAGTAGTGACATGGATGGAGAGTTTTTTCAGAATACTGCCAACATTGATATTCCCACTGAAAATTTAGAAGAAGAGTTAAAGAGGTGGATCAATGAATATAATATCAAGCACAATGCTGCAGAAAAACTGCTCAAAATTCTCAGGAATCACGGGCATAAACACCTGCCATCTACTACTAAAACATTATTAAAAACGGATCCTGTTGAAAGCCAAATGGTGTCTGGTGTGGAATGCATTAAATTAGGAGTGACTGAACAATTAATCATGTGTTTGAATCGATATCCCTACAATTATGCAAAAGACATCACTGAGCTTGAGATTTCCCTCAATGTAGATGGACTGCCACTCTTTAAGAGCACTGGTAAATCTTTCTGGCCTGTACTCTGCACAGTACATCTAAAACCAGCAAGCACATTTCCTTTGACCATTGCCCTCACTGAGGCCAAGCCTAAATCACTGGACTTCATTAAAGTCATATCAGATGAACTGAAAATGATTCTAATGAATGGCTTTGCATGGGGAGAAACAACACTCAATGTAAGATTGAGATGCATTACCTGTGATGCACCAGCAAAAGCCATGCTGAAGTGCATCAAACAATTCTCAGGTTACTATGGCTGTGACAAATGCACCCAAAAAGGCAACTGGGAGGGACGCATCACTTACCAACAAGTGCACGACCTCACTTTGAGGAACGATGTCTCATTTAGAGAGCAACACCAGCCAGAACATCATCACGAAAATGCTGTGTCCCCTTTCAGCAATCTCCAAATTGACATGATCAAGTCTTTCCCTGCTGACTACATGCACCAGTGCTGCCTGGGAGTGATGAGAAAAATGCTCCTACTATGGTCACAGGGCAAGTCGGGGCATCGGCTATCGCCAGCTCAGCTGAGGGAGGTCAATCAGAGGCTAAGGAACTTGAGAAATGACATACCCCATATTTTTGCCAGGAAGCCACGTAATCTGGAGGAATTGGAGAGGTGGAAGGCCACTGAATTCAGGCAGTTTATGCTCTACACTGGCAAAGTTGTTCTCCGGGGAATCCTGCCAGAAACCCTGTACAGTCATTTCATGGCCTTTAGTGTGGCTTTGTGTATACTAGTGTCTCCACATTTAACACAAACCCACAATGCGTATGCCCATGAGCTCCTCACATATTTTGTAGAACAAGGCCGGCATATATATGGGAAAGAATTCTTAGTGTACAATGTGCACTCACTGCTTCACCTCACTGCTGATGCCACCACATATGGATCATTAGACAAATGCAGTGCCTTTGCGTTTGAAAGCTACATGCACCAGCTGAAGAAGATGGTTAGATCAGGAAACCATGTTCTAGTCCAAGCAGCAAAACGGCTCCAAGAACGTTCACAGATTCCTATACAAACAAGTGAAGAGAAACCAATACAATTGAAACATCCTAATAATGTTTACATTGTTAGCCCAACATCCTGCTGTGAAGTTCTGGAGAGGACCAACTCCGGAAAGCTCTTATGTAGGGTCTTCTCGCACTTAATGTTGTACCTTTACGAGCCATGTGACTCGATGATCTATGGAGCCTATGTATGTGGTCCATCAAAGATGGAGATCCTGGACAAGACAAACTTGCAAGGAAGGGCAATGATCCTTGAGGACGGGCATGGCCGCAAAGTTGTCTTTTCTCTCCTTCATGACCTTGATTAATGAAATATGGAAATATGTTCATAGTTAGTATTATTTTTTTTCTGTCATTGCTTTAATGTCTTAACTTAGATTTCATATACTGTATATTGGCCCTCTTTTCTAAGGAGTGTCTGTTCTTCTGTTTGTAATGTAGGTTGGATTTTACATAGTTATTTTTGAACAAGAAAATGCAATTGCTGTGGCGCCTGCATTATGGGTAGAGGAGGTGAATGGGGTAAGGGTACATGCGCACACACACACACACACACACACACACGTAATACCGGAAATAACATATTCCCTGAAATGTTTTAGGTTCTGATTTGCTACTGGCCCCGTAGAAACGCTGCTGCCATGGCAAAGGCCTCCCAAAGGCCAGATAAGGAACTCTGGAAGCGGCACAAAATAAGAATACTCTCCGAGACTGGTGAGAAAACTGAATAAATATATAGTCATATGGAGGTACACTGCCTTTACACAGTAAAATGATTACAAAAACTAAAAAGACAACTCAAATTTACTCTGTCCTTAGACAACTATAAGACAGCCAGAGAACGAGCCAAAAAAGCTGTAGAAAGTTCAAACGTGGACACAGAAGAAGAGGTGCTAAAAGAGCGGAAAAAAAAGTGCCATCAAAATACTGGACCGAGAGTGAAGGTAAACACACGCGATTGCTTTTTGTCATGCATTACTCCACTTTTTATGTATAAAAATCATGCCATGATTACAGAGAAAACTACTCTTATAAAACTAAACTATATATAAACTGTTTCATCCTGAATAAATAGGAGAATGTGAGATTCCTACCAAAAAAAAAGAGAAAAATGTCCACATCCTCTCAGAAGCCATCAAGCCTCCCAAAGCCTCCAAGTTGTAAGTAACAGATTTAACTTTTTATTGTCATGTGTCATTTCTTGTGTTGTGTTGATTTGATGGTGGTGCGTCAATTAGTGAACAGGCAAAATAAGTGCATTGCCAGCTGACAGGAAGAAGCTATTTTGTGTGAAATACAGTACAAACAGATTTCTAATGAAAATCCTATTTTAAAAATGTTTTGAATTTGGTTGGAGTGTTTTATATTGTGCGAGTTGGTATTTTTTGTCATGGCATTTTGTGTAAAATTCCTTGTGAAAGTACTCAACTCCCCTGAACTGTGTTTATCCCATGCTTTCAATGTCTGTTTTTAGACAAACCACCTCCTGACATCACAGCTCACTCACCTGAGGAAGATGAGCCATCCCTGCCAAATCTTTCTGCTAATAATACTTTTCATGGTATGCATTTTTAATATTGATATTCTATTCATCTGTTAAGATAAATGTTTTTTTTTTTTTAATCTTCAAAAAATTAAGATTATGGCTGCATTTTTTTTACTGTCTTCTAATCTCAATCTCTGTTACCTTACATTATACATTCATCTCTGTAAAGCTGCTTTTAAACAATCTGCATTGTTAAAAGTGCTATATAAATGAAGATGACTTGACTTGACTTACTATCCAAATAAGACCATACTGTAGCTATTGCATCTGGCAATACAGTCATGCCAATGTCTGTATTTTATTTCTTGAAGTACCACACATATGCCTGAATACTAAGCAAATAACTAAATGTCAAGATGAACCCCCCTTCCATCATCATCATCTCACCCATCTAAATTTTTCAGATTTCCAGCATCTCATCGAGCAATCTGAGCAGCGGATGCTCCTCGCAATAGAGAGAATGTCGACAGATATTTCTAATTCTATTGAGCGTCTGATCCAGGCTATTCAACAGAATCGTCCTGGTCCGGCAACCATCACAACACCACCACAGGAGACCATTGAGAGGCCCTGCAAAACATTGCAGGAGCTGCAAGCTTTCATATTAAAACTTGAGGACCCAGAAGGGAAAAAAAGGATGGTATGTTGATATAGCACAGGGGTCAGTAACCTTTTTGTTACAAAGTGACATTTTTAATTTCAAAATGTAGATTTGTGTGCATGTAGGCTAAATTATCTGAATGAAATACATACACCTCTCGCATTTGCTTGTGTGTCAGCAATTAACCCTGCTCCATGTGCCATTGCAATACTAACATTTGCTTCATTTATCTTTAAATGTTGTATAGATACAGTTTTTGAGCCTGATGGGAGGTAGCAACATTGGAGACGCTGTGAGGAGAATCCTTCGAAAAATAGCCACCAATGAGGCCTGGTCAAATTACAGCCTTAAAGGCCGAAAAGGAAAACTGACCTTCATTGGGACAGCCCTCCACCATATTGTTTTAAGTATGCTTTTCAAAACTTCTCTCTTCTTTTCACTTCATCATGCAACTTTTTAAAGAGCAAATGATAAACAGAAAAATGCCTGTACTGTCCCTGTACCTTCGAATAATTTGTTTTCTCGTTTTTGACTTCTAAACGAAGAAAAAAAAAACAAGAAAAAAAAACATTTTATTCAGCAAGGATGCATTAAATTGAACAGAAAAGAGAGTTAAGATTTACATTTCAAATAAATGCTGCTTTTTTTTCTTTAATTCATCAAATAACCCTGAAAAAAAAAAATGTGAAGAAGCACAACTGTTTTCATCACTAATAATCATAAATGTTTCATATGGTTTTAGTTTTACTTATTCACTTATTCATATTGCTCAAAAAGTGTACTTTTGGATTTCAAAACTTTATTAAAATAAACTAAACAAAAAATGTAAATGTAAATATGAGAATTAAAAAAATAAGAAAATAACAGATGTATTGTGATATAGGTGACAAAATATTGTGAGAAAATAGATATGAAGTTATTTAATGAGCTTCCTCACTTAACCATGTTATCTGTGCTTCCTCAGCAATGAAGTTCCACATTTCCGAACACGAAAATGCATGCAGCAAATAAGCAGTTCACAATATTTTCTTCAGTTAACTCCAAAATTCTCCCACATTAGGTAACGTTATAGATTCCTGGGAGGGCGTGGCGCGTGGACACAAATCAACTGATATGGATTTTAAATTATTTTATTAAAAATTATTTTATCAACTTGAAATACAGGCATATTTTTGTAGATGTGTTGCTAAAATATGCATTACATTTGCATGTGATTGTTTAAAACCCGTATTCCCCCCGTGTCCGACCCGACCTGCACCCGTATCCGACACGGGTGGATATTTTTCATCCGTTTGAGCAAAAACCTACAGGTACCCGAACCCGTGCAGGACTCTAAATGTAAGCTACACCATATAGGCCTATGCTTATATTTAATTTCAAAAAACACAAAAACAATTGCAATATTACAATAAATACAAATTATTGTATACTATCACAAGAACCATTTATGAATTAGTTAATTCGTTTTTCCGATTACAAAATCAAGTCATTATTTTAGTAGCATGAAAAAAACAATAGGATTATAAATTAATATCTCACTTACATATACAGTTTTCCTCGAGTGAATTCAGTGAAATCCAGATTGTGTCTGTCTCTGTCTGAGGTGAGCGGCACTGGCGTGAACGCGGAAAAAAAACTCACGCGAACCAGCAGTTTTTTTTCGATTGGTTATTGCATCATGAGTTCATCAGATTCGTGTCTGATTGTTTATAATGAACAATTTTGCATGTTATGTATATGCTGACTTACTGTAATATGGCGTAGGCTAACACTTTTAATTTATTTTCACATTTTATGTCGATAGTGATAATCGTCATATATTTATTTAGATTATTTTAACCCGCTTAATATGCATTTGTATCCATTTTGGAGGGAGCAGGGCAATTGCGTCATCAGCAATATTATTTCCACATCGCGCCGTTCCCCGGTGCTGTCCGAGGCGATGGTGCTGAATTGGTTGATCAGTTCTTATTATAGAATCAATTGCTCTCGTGGAGGGCTGCTTCACTGCGTTATGTGAGAAAGCGGTGTTCTTTATAAAAGTACTACAGAAATATCGCATCTATTAGGACTAATGGGATATTATAACAAATAAAAAACATAAAATAATCAAATTATAATTATAACTATAACAGCCTAGTCATATTTAAAAATGTAATCATGTATAACAATAACGTCATAATAATGGTCCATTTTAAACGTTTAAGTGTCTCTTTTTTCAATTTTTGTTCGGTGGAGCTGTGACTATTGTTCTTGTAAAAACTTTTCAGCATAGTTTGGAGGCCTGAGACTTTCACATTTATTTTGTTACCTTTTTTTGTCTTCTAGGTGCTTGTGCCAAACAATTTCCGAAACACACAGAAAAGGAAATTGATACATGTATAGGGGAAACCCTCAAACATGCACCTCACCGTGCCAAGTTGGTTGCGACACCTGTAAGTTGTTTTATTCAGTGAGAGCTCTCTCTCTCTCTCTCTCTCTCTCTCTCTCTCTCTCTCTCTCTCTCTCTCTCTCTCTCTCTCTCTCTCTCTATTCTCTAGAATAAAATAACTGTTTTGATTTATTTACTTAGTACCAAGTGGAGTTAAAAGTAATTAAAGAGTCATTGAAGTGATTGTTAAATATAATGTTTAATTTTTTCAGGCAGCGGAAGAACAATTTCGGGCACCTCCTGAAGATGGAGACAGTGACTGATACACACACACACACGCATACACACACCACACACACACACACACACACACACACACAGTATATATTTAATATAAATAATTGTTTTTTTTATTTGTTGTTCACCATTTACGCAACATAAAATTTATATAAATATGTGTTTTTGTTGTTATTACTGTTTCTTAATATTTGTGTGTGTATAATATATATATATATATATATATATATATATATATATATATATATATATATATATAATTTATGTAATATATAATTTATTTATAATCTGTTTTTGTTCACACAAAATAAATGACTGATTTTATCTTTGAATGTATTAAACGTGCATGCTTATTCCTGATTAAAGTTCTGAAAGAACAAGTGTTTTTTGCAGTAAAATTTTAGTTTGGTTCCCTACAGGTCCTTGAGACCAGTGGGGACGTTCTGAAAACGTTCACATAACGTCCTGAATGTTCTGTGAAGGTCCTCAAAATAACGTCCCCCGACCCTTTAAAGAACTCCACATCATGACCGTCTCCGAACGTTCCCGGAACGTTACTAGGCGACGTCCTTGACACCAGTGGGGACGTTCTGAGAACGTCCTGGGAACGTCACATTTGCAAATAAAACATGGTCCCCTAAACGTTCCGATAACGTCCTGAATGTTCTGTGAAGGTCCGCGAAATAACGTCCCCCGACCCTTTAAAGAACTCCACATCATGACCGTCTATGAACGTTCCTGGGACGTTACTAGGCGACGTTCTTGACACCAGTGGGGACGTTCTGAGAACGTCCTGGGAACGTAGCATTTCTAGCTGGGTCACTCCTGTGCTGTTTATTTGGTCAGTTGCTCTCACTAACCACAGAACCACACACACACACACCCATACACACACCTATTTCATTTTCAAATCGTTAAAAAGTGTTCTCTTTCATCATCTCGTGTTCGAGATCCACCTATGGGAAGGGCATCCGTACCTGACCTCTGCAGAAGCATCCAATTGCACCAAGTCTGGCTAGACAGACAGAAGCGCGCAGCCAATGCCAGGTAAGGGCCCGCCCCCTTACCTAGGGGTATAATAATGGCTGCAGCGCTGCTATTCTCCAGTTGACATTCGCTTCTCGCGATCTCTGCATTGACACAGTTCGGTTGGATTACGATGCTCACCTTCGTGTCTTCAGGAGGACGTATCAATTGATCAGCCTCCGCCAGACGTGACTGTCGTCTTCTCAGCTTTTCTGCTGTGTTCTGCATTCAGGGCCGCCGCGCTCTCGTCGTTTTCACCTGCTCCCACGGCTGCCCGCCACGGATTTTTCCGATTTCTTCTCCGGTATGTCGCTTTCTATACATAACGCTTCTCCGGGGAATAGCCTATCACGGGCCTGCCCGGCCGCGTGTGGAGCACTCATCGCTGCCAAGGACCTTCACCCGTTCTGCGTGGTTTGCTTGGGCCTTAAACACGCTCAAGAAGCCTTGGAGAACGCGGAAAATTGCAGTCATTGCCTTATGCTGCCCAAAAATGTTTTACGACGCCGTCTTAAGGTTGCAGCGACCCAGTGCTCCGAGCTCGGTTTTACTGACTCAGA
Organism: Carassius gibelio; assembly: GCF_023724105.1. NCBI lineage: Eukaryota > Metazoa > Chordata > Actinopteri > Cypriniformes > Cyprinidae > Carassius > Carassius gibelio. The sequence goes on from NC_068414.1 coordinate 30,761,989, forward strand.
TCTGGGACACGGTGACGACGACGCGCTACCGGGGGACTCCCGGGGCGCCTCCTCACTTGTTTGGGCTGACCAGCCCAATCCCGCATTCCCCGAAGAGGACATCTTCGCGGGCAACCTCATGCTCGCCGACGAACCGGCCGGTTCCGGCGATGAGGATGATGCAACCCTTCTCGGGGTCTCAGAGGACGAGGATGCCATCCCGCCCTCCGGCGTTCCCCAGGCTAGCGGCCACGCAGCCCTGCCTCAGTCCATCCTCCTGGAAGTGTGTGAGCGAGCGGCCGCTCGCCTCAACATTGAGTGGCCGGCTCCACAGAGCGCCACCGACCAGGAGAGGGATATTTACGACGGAAAAGTGTTGGGATCTCCTCCCGGTCCGGGGAAACAACTCTTCCCCGTCCTTCCAGCGTGCGCTAAGCATATGAGGCACAACTGGAGCGAACCGCTCGACTTCAAACACGGCCTTTCGGGCCTTGAAGTAAAGGATATGGCAGCTCATGGTATGGGCGACCCCCCCGCTATCGAGCCTTCCATCGCCAGGCACCTTAACCCCGCTCAGGGCGGGCTGCTCGCTCCCCCTAAGCCGGTCTTGCCCAACAAGCTGGACCGTTTTTCTGCCTCAGTTCACCAGGCCGCATACAAGTCCTCGGCCTTGGCAGTCAGGGCCCTGAACGTCTCGTCTCTCCTCTCCGCTTACCAGGCGGAGATTTTGGACGAATTAGGGCAACAGCTAAAAAAGCGAACTCCTTCTCTACACTTGTGGAAGGAGATCCTCACGGTGAACGACCTCGTCCTTCATAATGCTCGCCAGGCCGTCCAAGCCTGCGGGCGCTCTATGGCGCTTTCTGTGGTGGGAGAGCGCGCGCTCTGGCTTAACCTGTCAGGCCTTCCTGACAGTGAGAAGCGGCGCATCGCGGGCGCGTCGATGGAGCCCGATCGGGCTCTGTTCGGCCCCGCCGTCGCATTGATGCAACAACGGTGTGACGACAAAAAGAAGGAGGACAAGGCATTCAAGTTATGTCTTCCTAAGGGGAAAAATCGACTCCCGCCGCGGCCGCGGCTGGAGGACCATCTAACCCTAACCCCATCGACTCGAAACGTAATCGGCCTGCCTGATGTTCGATTGATGGAGGCATCGAGTCCGCGTTCATGGGCCACGAGCCCTTCGGACTCTCTCCCTGTCCCAGGACCCCCGTTCAAAAGACGCAGGGTCTCCCGCGGATGGATCGATTCCTCTTCGTTCGAGGCTGCCCAGCCCATGTGTTTAATGAACGGTGTGTGTTCCCCCCTCACGTTCAGGGGGTCTGTTGTGAGGAAAAGTGCAAAAGCAGTGTCACCACACCGCATACACTCTGTTTCCCTCACCCAACCAATAAAGGCTTCGGCCCCAGTGTTTCCCCAACACAAAACACACAGAAAAACAAAAAACACATTAAAACAAACGAATCAAATGAATTCGTTATGGAGAGAGGATCTCTCTCCGCAGAGAGAGGAAATCTGTCTGAACCCCTGCATGTTGCCCCTGGTGTGTCCACTAGATGGCGCCATTGCATCACAAATAAACCAGCTTACACAGCCCCGCTGCAGCTCGGGTGGGAACACTTTCAAATCACGAATGGGCTTGGCGAACTGTTTCGGCTCCCGAGTGGGTGATGCGTACTATAATGAAGGGATACAGACTGCAGTTTTCAATGAAACCCCCGCATTTCAACGGCGTTCTCTCTTCACACACAGAAGAGAACGCCTCACACATTCTGAAAGAGGAAATATCCTCCCTCCTAAACAAGGGAGCGATTCAGATGGTGCCCCCCACTCTGATGAATCAGGGATTTTATTCTCGTTATTTCCTGGTCCCAAAAAAGGACGGCGCTCTCCGCCCTATTCTGGACCTTCGTGTGTTAAACAAACATTTGAGGAAATACAATTTCAGAATGCTGACTCATGGCTCGCTCGCCCGTGCCATAAAACAGAACGACTGGTTCACATCGGTCGACCTGAAAGATGCTTTCTTCCATATAAGCATTTATCCGCCACACAGGAAGTTTCTTCGTTTCGCCTACCAAGGCACATGTTACGAATTCACAGTTCTGCCGTTTGGGCTCAGTCTAAGCCCCCGGTGTTTCTGTCTGTGTGCGGAGGCGGGTTTAGCACCCATGAGAATGTCAGGTCTGAGGATTCTGACATACATAGACGATTGGCTAATCATAGCCGAATCGAAAGAGAAAGTGTTGCAGGACACTTGCCGTGTGCTCACGCACATCACATCTCTCGGGTTCAGAGTGAATGTGGGCAAGAGCAATTTTACACCCAGTCAGAATGTCATTTTCCTGGGTTTGGAGTTGAACTCAGTCTCCATGCGAGTGCGTCTCTCTCAAGAGCGCGTTCTCTCTCTAATGAACTGTCTGTCGCAGTTCAGAGAGGGGGCGAAAGTACAATATCGCACATGCCTCAGGCTGCAGGGTCTTATGGCTTCATCAATCCAGGTTGTACCGCTGGGACTCCTGAGAATGAGAGCGTTCATGAAATGGGTTTTGTTACTACATTTCAGCCCGACGCACGATCTTTGCCGCTCTGTAATAGTGACGCGCGCCTGCTCGGCAGCCTTGCGCCACTGGAAGAGCGCAGACTTTTACGCACATGGAACCCCTCTGGGGACAGTTATGATGCGGAAAGTTGTGACGACAGATGCGTCCTTAACAGGCTGGGGCGCCACCCAGGAGGGCAGAACGGTGAACGGTCTGTGGCCGAGCAGACTACGTTCAGCGCACATAAATTATTTAGAGCTTATGGCCGTATGGAAAGCTCTGAATTATTTTCTGCCTCGCCTGCAGGGACATCATGTGCTCGTACGCTGCGACAATACCACGACAGTGGCTTATATCAACCGTCAGGGCGGCGTGCGCTCGTCGAAACTTCACGCTCTAGCTTACAAGCTTCTAGTGTGGAGCGCACAGGTTTTCCTGTCGTTACGCGCGACTCATGTTCCCGGCCTTCTAAACAGAGGCGCGGATCTTCTATCAAGGGGAAACCCAATCTACGGAGATTGGCGCCTTCACCCGCAGATAGTGGATATGTTATGGATGAGATTTGGACAGGCAACCGTAGATCTATTCGCCTCGCGCGAAAACTACCATTGTCCTATGTTCTTCTCGCTAAAGGACGTGGACGCACCCCTCGGGGTAGATGCACTGGCCCACCCGTGGCCCAGAGTGCTGCTGTATGCCTTTCCTCCCCTGTCCCTGATAATTCCTACACTGGCCAGGGTGAGAGAGCAGGGCCTGTCTCTCATTCTGATAGCACCCAGGTGGCCCAAAGCACCATGGCTGGCGGAGATAATCCCTCTGTTATATGCCGAGCCGTGGCGCCTCCCCCCCCCGCACAGATCTTTTGTCCCAAGCGAACGGGGAGATTTATCACCCACACCCGGACAGGGTGGCTCTTTGGGCGTGGCCCGTGAGAGGACGAACCTAAGCGCACTGGGGCTTTCGCCGTGTGTGATTGCTACTATACAGAATGCCAGGGCCGTGTCTATGCGATTCTTGTATGGCAGTAAGTGGCAAGTGTTCGAAGGGTGGTTTGATGGGCGTGGTCTCACATCTTATCAGTGCTCAGTTCCTGATATTTTGTGTTTCCTCCAAGACCTCTTGGAAAAAGGCAGGTCTTTTTCCACAATTAAGGTCTACTTGGCTGCGATTTCGGCCTTTCATGTGGGCTTTGAGGGCTCAACAGTCGGGCAACATCATCTAATCCGCAGATTTATGAAGGGTGCCTGAGTGGGACTTCTCCATGGTGTTGGAGGCTCTGTCTCAGTATCCTTTTAAACCTCTTGGAAGTATTTCCCTTAAGCTGCTGTCCTTCAAGACAGCTTTGCTCTTGGCCTTGGCATCAGCCAAACGTGTCAGTGAGCTACATGCACTTTCGGTTCATCCCTTGTGCACTAAATTTTCTCTTAGTGGAGATATGGTTTCCCTTAAGCCTAATCCGGCCTTCATGCCGAAGTGCTTCCCTGCGTTCACTTCAGAGGTGTTGGAGCTGTCCGCTTTTGACCCTTCACCTTTTTCCTCCCCGGAGGATGAGAGGCAAAATGCTCTGTGTCCCGTCCGTGCTTAACGGACATATATGAACAGGACTAGTGCTTTCCGGAAGAGCGACCAGCTCTTTATTTCATGGGCATCCACTCATGGAGGGAATCCTATTTCTAAGCAACGCCTCTCACATTGGCTTGTGAATGCTATAACTTTGGCTTATGAATCAAAGGGAATGCAGCCACCAGGGAGCGTCACTAAAGGACATCTGCTCCGCTGCCATTTGGTCTTCTCCTTATACCTTTGTGCGTTATTACTGGCTGGTTGTCACCAGCATCTCGGTAGCACATTCGGTTTTAGGGGTGTGGTCCTCTTAGCCCTTCCCTGCAACCCCGCTGGAAGAGGTGAAGAAGGAGTGAATGGGCCGGCTGGCCATGCACATCCCTGTCACTAGCATGTTTTTACATTCCTTTTCTGGGTGTATTTATATGCACATTGGTTATCATGTGTGTGATGCTAACATTTTTTCATGTGCTGCATATGCACAGCAGTCACGACTGTGCATCAGTATTGCAGGTTCATGAGTATGGGACGTGTCAGGCACCGCCTCTCTGGGGCGACCGTCCTTCTCTGGCTTTCAGAACCTCACTGTGAGTGTATTGGGCAATCGGGGAGCTGTCCATGTCTCTCCCATAGGTGGATCTCGAACACGAGATGATGAAAGAGAACAATAGGTTACTGTCGTAACCCCGGTTCTCTGAAACATCGAGTGGAGAGATCCACCAGCGTTGCCCCGCTTGCCACACGAGAAGCGAATATACTTACTGGAGAATAGCAGCGCTGCAGCCATTATTATACCCCTAGGTAAGGGGGCGGGCCCTTACCTGGCATTGGCTGCGCGCTTCTGTCTGTCTAGCCAGACTTGGTGCAATTGGATGCTTCTGCAGAGGTCAGGTACGGATGCCCTTCCCATAGGTGGATCTCTCCACTCGATGTTTCAGAGAACCGGGGTTACGACAGTAACCTATTGTTTTTTTTCTTTCTTTTCTTGTTTGTTCGATTTAGTTTCTATTTGTTATTGAACAGTGCGTTGCTTAATTATTTGAAAAGTGTCCATATTAATGATGTCATCAAATTAAAGTAAATCTAAATTGCATATAATTTCTGTTATCTTTCCTTTGTATACGGATGGTTTTGTCAGTCTGGTGTGCTATCCGGAATGAACTAAATTAAAGTGTGACAGGCATATAGTATCCCAGCAAACATTTGGACGTCTTTTGACCGTTGAAAAGACATCCATCCGAGACGTCCCGTCATGGTTGAAAAATAGTTCCAAAATGAAAGTTGAACCGACGTCTTTGACGTCTTCTAGACGTGAACTGCACGTCTTTTCTGCACGTCCCTGGACGTCTAAATGTGTCGTCTTCTGGACGTCTAAATGCGTCGATTTCTGGACGTCGTTGTCCTCTGGATTTTTAAATGCGTTGCTCCATAGTTTAAGAGTATGTATATATAAGCCTGCATATAAAATAATCACACACCCACTGTGTAACATCGTGCAAGGCAATCAATTATGTCTTGAGGTTTAAAACATCTTGACAAAAGTTCAAGATCGGTCCAGTCAGACATGAACATCCATAAAACATCTTAATCACGTGTACATCACTAACAATAACACATTATTTGTGGACATATGCAAACAAAGAAGCATGTTCTGATTTAGCACATTTTATTGTTTTTGAACAGTTTAGCATCTGTTAACCAAAATAAAATACTAATTACAAAATACTGAATTATTAAATAAAGGGAAAATTCTTTCATTTACTCATGTTTTCATGTTTCAAACCTGTATACCTTTCTGTGTTCTGACGATATTGTTTTCATGTTTGCTTTACTGGGACAATGACAAATAAGAATCTTAAAGATGATAATATATTTAAAAATTTGTTTTTCAATGTTATCTTTGTTATCCATTTTGGATTTCTGAAATAAGTTTACAGGCCTACCATTTTTTCATCAGAAATATCATTTAATGAGGGGCATCACTGAATAAAAATGGTCCATTATTATTGTTCAAAATTTCTATTTGCAGTGTTTATTAATGTTTTTAATATATAATATAAATCAATATTAATTGCATTTATTTTAAAATACATTAATCATATAATATTAAGAACATTATTAATATTTGAACATGTGGCATAAACACCTTGCAGGAGCCATTGTTGTCTTGTGACAAGAAAATCATAAAACATAAGACCCTCATCATAAAATATGTTTGAAATCATTGCTATTTATGAAATCAAAGTGGGGTAAATGTTTTTAAACTGTATAGAACCGACATTAATTAAAATATTACATTTCTGAGAATGTTTTCTACTAGAATGTTAAAAGATGGTTTCTTTTTATCAATTCTTTATTAATCTTGTCATTGACTTACACAGTTGTCTCATAAACACACAGATATTTGGAAGAATGTTTGTAACCAAGCAGATCTCACAATACATTAACTGCCACTGTAGGAAAAATTATTATGATCGTAACATGAGGGTGAGAAAATTATGACTATTTTCATTTTTGGATGAACTATCCCTTAAACAAACTACAGTTGTTTGGCTCATTTCTTGTAACCTCCACCCCCATCTCTTCCCGGAGCAAGCTTCAGGTGTTCTGTCATTGCTGCATCCCATTCAGAGTCTCCACCTCTTCACAGCATCTGAGGGAAGAGAATACATTTCTTTTTAAAATAAATAAAATAAAACATTTGAGATAAATGACATGCACTTATTTTCAAAATATCTTTATGGTCTACAACTAAATAAAAAACCCTTGGACCAAGATGAATGAATCATGAATGAAACATTAGGAAAAAAAGGTAATCAACAAGCATTAGATTTTATTTTATTGTACAAAAAGGTGTTATGATTTAATGTGATGCCATTGAGAAACACTCACAGTGTAACTGTGAGAAAGTGAACAGGACATTTCTTATAAGACAGGAGAGCTGTGATGTCCCCTGAATAATTAAAGCGTACCAATAAAAATCACATCAATATAAGTAACTTTTAGCTTTCTAACGTTAGCTAATTTTAGCCAAACTCAGTGAATTTCAGTTGACAACGTGGGCATCATTTCTCTCGGTTCCTTCGTGTCAAACAAGTAAAACTCAAGCACGTTAATCAAATAATACAAAATGTACTTACCCCACGGTAGATTTTATGTAATTTATATTGACAAATCTCCCTCCAAGAGCCCTCTTCGAGTCCTCTCCTCCTCGTGGTGGTTGCCTGCTTGATGTACCGGAACTCCCGGAAGGGAACTTCCGGAAGAAAGCGAGATCTCGCGAGATAATCTATCCTATCGCGGGATTTTGTAATATCACGAAATACATCAGTATGTTTTGTGTCTACATCTTGGCAGCACCGTTTTGGCAATTACATCCAACTCAGACCGAAATTGTGACCGGGTATATATATCTGTTTCACATGTATATGCATAGATTTAATAAAAATAATAACAACAAATACATAAAACAGGTTGAAATAATGACTAAATTGCAGCATTGCTTTGCAATCACTTAACCACACTGGGCTCTCTGTGATTATAATTTTTTAAAACAAGATAAAGTGAATATATTTACTTTGTATATATTTTTTTTTCCTGCTAGTCTTGCTTGGACATCTTTTCACAAACCATGAAGAGACGTGTAAAAGACGTCAGTGGACGTCTATTCCCAACCTCTTTAAAACCTCTTAAAAACTACTTGGTGCACTTTAATTAAATATTGCAGTATTAATCAAGGTGTTTAAGCACAGCTTTCGCATATTCCACAAGGATTTCACAGAGGGTCACGATGGACGTGTAACGCACGTGTAAATGACGTCACTAGGTGACGTCCTCTCACAACCGATTCACAACGTGGTAAATATTGAACTACACGTATCTAAAAGTCAAAGAAACAATTATACATGAAACCCCATATAACTATAAACGTGTACAAACATATCTGAATGCATTTTTAGGAAATCTTCTGCCATACATATTTCTACCGATTTATGACGTGCTACCGCGACTATTTTTGGCCGGCCACACGACGTCGCCGTCGGACCAATGTTTGCTGGGATATACCTGTCTGGCGCCCGAACAATAACTGATTTTTTTTTTGTGTGTGCTTTTTTTTTTCTTTCTTCGAGGCTGTCGGCCTGAGAATCAGGTCAATGTGAGTGCTACTGACGTCACAGTTTACGTGTGGCCTAGCGGTTACGACATTGCGTCGCCACCTGGGGGACCCGAGTTCGGTTCCCACTAAAAATATTTTTTTTGTTTGTTTTATTTTATGGTTATATTGTGGGGGACAAATCAACCACCGTTACAGAAATGGCGCCCGAACAGGGACCTGAACTAAACACCAACTGATTGAGGGCACAGGCAAAATTAATCGAAATCAGCTTTATCAATCTGTGATTGACAATCTCACAAGGCGAATGCCAGAATCAGACCTCCTACAGATGCTAAAACCCCTGGATAAGCGCTTTTGGCCACAGGATCGGGATGCTTTGATTCTGTATGGAGAAAACGAAGTACGTGCACTTGCTAAAATGCTTGGTGAACCAGCCAGAGAGGTGGTGGAGGAGTTTCGAGACTGGAAATTACAGAACACAGCACCAGGCAGAAATCTGGAAAAGATTTGTACAGCGAGTAGAACATACCTTCCTACTTCAGCTGAGTGTGAGAGGGGGTTTTCTGCGGTCAATGATACTGACAGTAAGACCCGCAACAGGCTGCGTGAAAAACAGCCTCTCATCGCTTCTTTTTCTGGACATTAATGGACCCCCTTTGGAGAGTTTCGACCCAAAGCCTTTTATCTTATCTTGGATTAAGGCAGATCATCGCCCATCCACTTCTTGGATTTCTGGACGAACAGCAAAGGAAACCCAGCAAACTTTGGTCCGACGGCGACGTCGTGTGGCTGGCCGGCCAAAAATAGTCGCGGTAGGACGTCATAAATCGGTAGAAATATGTAACAGAACATTTCGTAAAAATGCATTCAGATATGTTTGTACATGTTTATAGTTCTATGGGGTTTCATGTATAATTGTTTATTTGACTTTTAGATACGTGTAGTTCAAAATTTACCCACGTTGTGAATCGGTTGTGAGAGGACGTCACCTAGTTACGTCATTTACACGTGCGTTACACGTCCATCATGACCCTATGTGAAATCCTTGTGGAATATGCAAAAGCTGTGCTTACACCTTGATTAATACTGCAATATTTAATTAAAGTGCACCAAGTAGTTTTTAAGAGGTTTTAAAGAGGTTGTGAATAGACGTCCACTGACGTCTTTTACACGTCTCGTCATGGTTTGTGAAAAAATGTCCAAGCAAGACTAGCAGGAAAAAAATATATATATATATACAAAGTAAATATATTCACTTTATCTTGTTTAAAAAAATTATAATCACAAAGAGCCCAGTGTGGTTAAGTGATTGCAAAGCAATGCTGCAATTTAGTCATTATTTCAACCTGTTTTATGTATTTGTTGTTATTATTTTTATTGAATCTATGCATACACATGTAAAACAGATATATACCCGGTCACAATTTCGGTCTGAGTTGGATGTAATTGCCAAAACGGTGCTGCAAAGATGTAGACACAAAACATACTGATATATTTCGTGATATTACAAAATCCCGCGATAGATAGATTTATCTCGCGAGATCTCGCTTTCTTCCAGAAGTTCCCTTCCGGAAGTTCTGGTACATCAAGCAGGCAATAGTGATGGGAAGTTCGGATCATTTTACCGACTCGGGCTTTTGAGTCTCGTTCAGCAAAATGAACGAATCTTTTTTCGAGTCATTTCGTTCATTTCGTTCATTTTAGCAAAATGTTATTAAAATATTAAGTGCTACCTCCCCAACACATCTAGTACTTACGCAAACGTTGATCACACTACAAACAATACAAAAATAAAATGCTATGAGATAAAGAAAAAAATACTCATTCTTTACCTGGGTCTTCAGTCTGTGATTAGCTCATCTCACCTCTTATCTGACAAGAAGTCTTCGGGTTTAAGTCATTCCTTAATCACGTGAGAGCCCCATACGCAAAACTAACGCGGTCTTGAGCCGGAAAGAGAATTGATTAGTTCATATCATGAGTCTTTCGGGTCGAGTTTGACTCGTTCCTTAATCACGTGACAGCCCCATACGCAAAACTAACGCGGTCTTGAGCCGGAAAGAGAATTGATTAGTTCATCTCATGAGTCTTTCGGGTCGAGTTTGACTCGTTCCTTAATCACGTGACAGCCCCATACGCGAAACCAATGCGGTCTCGAGCCGGAAAGAGAATTGATTAGTTCATCTCATGAGTCTTTCGGGTCTCGGGTCGAGTTTGACTCGTTCCTTAATCACGTGACAGTCCCATACGCAAAACTAACGCAGTCTTGAGCCGGAAAGAGAATTGATTAGTTCATCTCATGAGTCTTTCGGGTCGAGTTTGACTCGTTCCTTAATCACGTGACAGCCCCATGCGCTATTTCTGACATTTCTGTCACCGTGTTTTTGTTACTGTTTGTTGAGGATCTGTGGTTTGTTATTATTTTATAAATAAATAAAACCCTGTTATAAATAAAATTTTGATTAATTTGTCTTCTTGACTGTCTATCTGTAAATAAACACTAGGCTATATAATAATATAATAATCCAAGCTTACAATAAAAAGTATTTATAGACTAGTTTGTTCATTTTTACTCCAATTTTGAGTTTGCTGGTATAATAATTGCTTTTCCTAGGCAGACTTGACATATTGGTGTAATATATGTATAAGAAGATTGCTCAAAAAAGGACATAATGACATACATTAAAAGCAAATAACATTTTGAATTGAATTATTAATGTTAAAGACAAATGTTAAAGACATTAAGGTTATGATAACTTCAGCTTTAACAGTTTTAACCCAGCTCAGAGTGAGGAGTTTCAGATCCTGGTGCACTGCCAGTGTAGGGGCCATGTTTTGGGAAGACTTTGACGAGAGGGTAGCAAGCTTGAGGCCTTCTGCTACCTCTTCTAAGACCTCAGATGCTATGATGGAGATGCGGGCCAACCTTGCAGAGCCACTCTTACCCCGCACATCAGACCCTCTGGCCTGGTCGAGGAGATGTTCACCAGTTTACACAAGCCTTTCTGAAGTCACAAAGACAAGACTTTGCATTGTGGCCACATCCGTGCCATCTGAATTTTTTTTTTCTAAAACTGGGCAGATTATCTCAGATAGAAGAACTCACAGACTCAGCCCATCCAAGGTCAGGGAGCTTGTTTTTTTTTAAATAATGTAAACATGCCTTAAAGCAAGTCCTAAAAATATAGCCACAGTGTGTTATTTATTTTAAAGCTTATTTATTTTTATTTATTTAGAAAAAGACTAGCTTGTTGTGCAATATTTTTGTTGTTGTGATTTTAAAAGGTAATTTGTTATTGTTATAAGGCTCCATAGCTTTAGTATCTCTTAATTTTCATTTATTTTTTATTCAAATGGTTTAAAATTATTTTGGGAATAGCTTGTTGTGCAATATTTAGTTTTTCTTTTTTTTATATTGTACTTTTAAAGTTCATTTGTTAAGGTTATTAGACCCTGTGGCTTTATTATCTTTTAATTTTAATTTCATTTTTAATTATTTACATTTTTATTATTTTAATTTATTTTGGAATAGTTGTCCTCTTTGTTACAAAGCTTTTCTGTAATAAACAATAAACAACTATTCAAAAGTATGTACAGTGTTTTTAATGTTTATAAAGTGTCATATGTTACAAAAGTATGGTTTACACAGACAATCTGATTTAATAACTGCACAACTAAACAAAAACAAACAAACAGACAGAAAAAAAGATCAACATTTTAAGCATAACCAACTCTTTATTTCCACATTCAGTGTTATGGAAAAGTACCACCATGACAGAAATTAAAAACAACAATTTGAAACCAGAAATGCATCACGTTACTGTAAGAGTAAATAATACTAATAATAAATAAGTACTACGCACCCATTTTGTAAGGAAAGTTGTAAATGAACTAATTACTCTAGCCAATGTTGTCTCACAGTACAAAAGAACGAAAAACCCGAAGAACCGAAAGATGAACTATTCAATTATCTGCATTCTTTTACTGTCAGTGTCTATGGTTTTAGCGTATGGGTCTGTCACGTGATTAAGGAACGACTCGACCCGAAGACTCATGAGATGAACTTTATTCAAGCAATTAAGAATAATTTTTTAAACATTGCATCACCAAGACTACACAAAATTAAAATCGATTATGTGGACCTGGTAGATACAAAATGTAATAATAAATTCCTTAAGCAAACTCTTGTTAACATTTTGTACCCGGGTAGAACAAAAAGCACTCTATTCTTTCTTGGTTATAACAAATCTGAAATATCTTCAATTAGAACAAAATTCCTAAAATATCCAATTCCTCCTAAATTTAAGGAAGTACATTTTAAAACTATAAATAATATATATCCCTCTAATGAATTTTTAAAGAAAAGATTCAATTTTGAGGTAGCCAATTGTCATATCTGCAACATTAATGTTGAAACAACAGAACACCTGTTTTATGAATGTCAACCGGTTCAGAATTTATGGAAATCTCTTCACAACCTGTTGTCCTCCAGATCTATAAACATAGATTTCTTTTCATATCAAAACATTCAGATGGGTGTAATTCTACAAAATAAAAATGATGAATTTTTGGTCAATAATCTAATTATAGCAACAAAATATTATATACATAAATGTCGATTTGCTAAGTCCTCCCCCACATGGTCTGCACTTAAAAATGAACTTTTGCTGTTCCAAAACTGTCTCATAAAGGTTGAGAATGCCCATGCTAAAAAATTGCATAAACATTTAATAACACTTCAGATATGCTGAGTCCTTTTTTATATTGTTTGTCTTATTTTATTTATTTTGTTTTAGCTTATTTTTTATTGTTTTTGTTTTTTAATATAGTTTGTTCTCCCTTGTCATGTGAAAAGCAGAAAATGTTTTCTCAGATGATTTGCTGGAGGTGTGATTCTTAGTTTATGATACAATAAGATTTATATTGTACATTTTGAGGATTGTAATATTCTTTTTTTTTTCTTTTTTTTTTTTTGTGAGATATTTGCATTGTTTATTGTGATAAGAAAAAAAACAATAAAAAAAAAAAAAAAAAAAAAAAGACTCATGAGATGAACTAATCAATTCTCTTTCCGGCTCATATTGCATTGGGTTTAACGTATTGGGCTGTCACGTGATTGAGGAACGAGTCAAAAACCCGATAGACTCGAACTATGAACTAATCAATTCTCTTTCCGGCTCATGCTGCATTGGGTTTAATTTATTGGGCTGTCACGTGATTGAGGAACGAGTCAAAAACCCGATAGACTCGAACTATGAATTAATCAATTCTCTTTCCGGCTCATGCTGCATTGGGTTTAATGTATTGGGCTGTCACGTGATTGAGGAACGAGTCAAAAACCCGATAGACTCGAACTATGAACTAATCAATTCTCTTTCCGGCTCAAGACTGCATTGACTGACAGGTGAATTACTACGACTAGAACAGAACCCATAGAATAATGCGCATGCGCGACTGAACGAATCACTCCCCGAGACGACTCGTTCTTCCCGAGTCACATTAAAGATTCGTTCAAAATGAACGAATCGTTCAAGAACGACACATCACTAGCAGGCAACCACCACGAGGAGGTGAGGACTCGAAGAGGACTCTTGGAGGGAGATTTGTCGATATAAATTACATAAAATCTACTGTGGGGTAAGTACATTTTGTATTATTTGATTAACGTGCTTGAGTTTTACTTGTTTGACACGAAGGAACCGAGATAAATAATGCCCACGTTGTCAACTGAAATTCACTGAGTATGGCTAAAATTAGCTAACGTTAGAAGGCTAAGAGTTACTTATATTGATGTAATTTTTATTGGTACGCTTTAATTAATTATTCAGGGGACATCACAACTCTCCTGTCTTATCAGAAATGTCCTGTTCACTTTCTCACAGTTAAGTTACACTGTGAGTGTTTCTCAAGGGCATCACATTAAAGCATTACACCTTTTGTACAATACAAATAAAATCTAATTCTTGTTGATTACCTTTTTTTCCTAATGTTTCATTCATGATTCATTCATCTTGGTCCAAGGTTTTTTTTTTTTTTTTTTTTGCGGTAGACCATAAAGATATTTTGAAATTAAGTGCATGTCATTTATCTCAAATGTTTTATTTTATTTATTTTAAAAATAAATGTATTCTCTTGCCTCAGATGCTGTGAAGAGGTGGAGACTCTGAATGGGATGCAGCAATGACAGAACACCTGAAGCTTGCTCCGGGAAGAGATGGGGGTGGAGGTTACAAGAAATGAGCCAAACTACTGTAATGTGTTTAAGGGATAGTTCATACAAAAATGAAAATAGTCATAATTTTCTCACCCTCATGTTACGATCATAATAATTTTTCCTACAGTGGCAGTTAATGGATTGTGAGACCTGCTTGGTTACAAACATTTTTACAAATATCTTTGTGTTTATAAGACAACTGTGTAAGTCAATGACAAGATTAATGAAGAATTTATAAAAAGAAACCATCTTTTAACATTCTAGTAGAAAACATTCTCAGAAATGTAGTATTTTAATTAATGTTGGTTCTATACCGTTAAAAATCATTTACACCACTTTGATTTCATAAATAGCAATGATTTCAAACATATTTTATGAAGAGGGTCTTATGTTTTATGATTTTCTTGTCACATGACAACAATGGCTCCTGCAAGGTGTTTATGCCACATGTTCAAATATTAATAATATTCTTAATATTATATGATTAAAGTATTTTAAAATAAATACAATTAATATTGATTTATATTATATATTAAAAACATTAATAAACCAACACTGCAAATATAAATTTTTACCAATAATAATGCACTTTAAGATTGAGTATTTCATTTTTTATTCAGTGATGCCCTCATTAAATCATATTTCTGATGAAAAAAACGGTAGGCCTGTAAACTTATTTCAGAAATCCAAAATGGATACAAAGATAACATTGAAAAACAAATTTTTAAATATATTATCATCTTGAAGATTCTTATTTGTCATTGTCCCAGTAAAGCAAACATGAAAACAATAGAACACAGAAAGGTATACAGGTTTGAAACATGAGGGTGAGTAAATGAAATAATTTTCCCTTTATATAATAATACAGTATTTTGTAATTAGTATTTTAGTTTGGTTAACAGATGCTAAACTGTTCAAAAACAATAAAGTGTGCTAAATCAGAACATGCTTCTTTTTTGCATATGTCCACAAATAATGTGTTATTGTTAGTGATGTACACGTGATTAAGATGTTTTATGGACGTTCATGTCTGACTGGACCGATCTTGAACTTCTGTCAAGATGTTTTAAACCTCAAGACATAATTGATTGCCTTTCACGATGTTACACAGTGGGTGTGTGATTATTTTATATGCAGGCTTATATATACATACACTTAAAATATGCAGCAACGCATTTAAAAATCCAGAAGACAACGACGTCCAGAAATCGACGCAATTAGACGTCCAGAAGATGACACATTTAGACGTCCAGGGACGTGCAGAAAAGACGTGCAGTTCACGTCTAGAAGACGTCAAAGACGTCGGTTCAACTTTCATTTTGGAACTATTTTTCAACCATGACGAGACGTCTCGGATGGACGTCTTTTCAACGGTCAAAAGACGTCCAAATGTTTGCTGGGAACTGACTCCAGGCCTTTGTGGTCTATTTTGTGTTAAAGTAAGAACTGTTATTCCCAATTACCGTATGCGGCGGGTTTGTTATGGTATTCTATTTCTATAGCGTGACGAGTAATTTAAAGGACAATCCAGGAGAAAAATTAACCAAGGGGTAATACGTTTACCGAGTTGATAATTACAGACTTTTTGTGGGTGGCTGTTTGTTTGCTGACGGACCTCTACATTTGTGTCAATAAAGTATAATAGTGAATACAGTTGTAGCAGTTGAAAGTACTTATTTGAGGCACGCGCAAGCGCACAACCCCCCCCCCCCCCCCCCCCCCCCTCTAAAAAAAAAATGGGCTCCCCCAAAGGACACGGTATAGTTCGAACACTGGCTCCGAAGTGCCGATCTGAATCAACCGAGGGCGCAAACATGCTCCGAAGTCCCGATCTGAAATCAACCGAGTCGCGAACAGGCTCCGAAGTGCCGATCTGAATCAACCGATTAGCGAACAGGCTCCGAAGTGCCGATCTGAATCAACCGAGTCGCGAACATGCTCCGAAGTGCCGATCTGAATCAACCGAGTCGCGAACATGCTCCGAAGTGCCGATCTGAATCAACCGAGTCGCGAACAGGCTCCGAAGTGCCGATCTGAAAACTTTGACCAAAAATGTAAAAAATAACTCTATTTCTCTAATAACTCTACAACTCTATGAAAGACTCACATCACGTATCTAAAAATAAATCGCTATAGTAAAAGAGAAATTATAAGAGGAGTGAAGTTTCCTACCATTCTGCTGTGTTTGGTCCTCACACGCGTCTCCGCCCCTCACACGCGTTTACAGCGCTAAATTAATCATCTTTGCTAATTATTATACATTTACTTCATTGTCAGCTTCAGGTACTTCATTTATTATTGTTCAATGAACTGTTTGAAACAATAAAGGTTGTATTTCAGTAATAATTCAAAATTATCAAAATAAAATATATAAAATAATGGTTTATATTTTAATATCCTTTAAAATATAATTTATTTCTGTGATGTGCAGCTGTATTTTCAGCATCATTCCTCCAGTCTTAAGTGTCACATTATCTTTAGAAATCATGAAAATATGATGATTTATTATTAGAACTATTAATAGTTGTGCTACCAAATATTATTTTGGAATCTGCGATACTTTTTTAAGGATTCTTCGATGTATAATTTTTTTTAAAAAGAACAGCGTTTATTCAAAATATAAATCTCTTCTAACAATATTAATCTTTGATATCACTTATTATCAATTTAACACATCCTGAATAAAAGATTCTAAAGTCTAACAAAGAATACAATTTCTTATAAAAAAGAAAGGATAAAATTTGACTGACCCCAAACTATTGAACTGTAGTGAATATTGTTAGAAAAGTCTTAAAATAAATGCTCTTCTTTTCAACTTTTCATTCATCAAAGAATCCTGAAAGAGGTATCACAGTTTCAGCAGCACAACTCTAATAATAAATCATCATATTATTCTGATTTCTGAAGATCATGTGACACTGAAGACTGGAGGAATGATGCTGAAAATACAGCTGCACATCACATGAATAAATTACACCCTCATGTATATTAAAATAGAAAAATGTTAATAATATTTCACAATATTACATGTTTTCCATTATTTTTGATCAAATAAATGCTGTCTTGATGAGTAAAATAAATTCCTGTAAAAAAAACATTAAAAATCATTCTGATCCCAAACTCTGACCGGTAGTATGAGTATGTGTGTGTGTTTATATATATATATATATATATATATATATATATATATATATATATATATATATATATATATATATATATATATATATATATAAGCCCACTAACACACTGGGCAAGGCAAGTTTATTTATATAGCACATTTCATACACAATGGTAATTCAAAGTGCTTTACATAAAAGAAAGTAGAAATAATCATAAAGAAAAATTATAACAAAAATAAAACAAGCAATTTTAAAACTTTTATAATGATTAAAAAATTTACTTAATTAAAATGAATTTAAAAACAGTTACAAAATTATTTTACATTAAAAAAACTGAAAATATAGTGCAATCAGTTCGGACATTGCACAGTGCTCATTCAATAAATGCACAGCTAAACAGATGAGTTTCAAGTCTAGATTGAAATGTACTAGTGTTTTAGCACATCTGATCTCTTCTGGAAGCTGATTCCAACTGCGAGCGGCATAGAAACTAAAAGCAGATTCCCCTTGTTTTGTGTGAACCCTTGGTATTTCTAACTGTATTACTTGAGGATGTGCTAAACGCCTTCTTGATATTGATGATCTTCTCATAAAAAAAGGATGCAAACTCATTGCATTTGCTGTCTGAGAGCATTTCACTGGGATTCTGACTTCATCTCGTAACTTTGAACGCTCCTCTGGTTTCAGTTGTGTTTTTGTTTATTTTGGTGACGTATAAATAAAGTCTTCCCATCTGCCTGCACTTGAGTCTTCGCCTCTTGCGATCCGTGACACTACGTCGTTAATAACAATGGATGAAAAGTTTAGAGCCCTACTGATGATTAAGTCTAGAGTGTGTCCACCTTTGTGTGTGGGTCCATGTACATACTGAATCGACAGGTAAAAAAAAGCCTCAAGTCCAAATTTTCATTTATCACCTGTTTGACAAACACTTCCTGGTTCGATGACCAGATTTGAATAAAAAAAATCTCAAACATGCTCCAAAGTCCCGATCTGAACCAACCGAGTCGCGAACATGCTCCGAAGTGCAGATCTGAATCAACCGAGTCACGAACAGGCTCCGAAGTGCCGATCTGAATCAACCGAGTCGCGAACAGGCTCCGAAGTGCCGATCTGAATCAACCGAGTCGCGAACAGGCTCCGAAGTGCCGATCTGAATCAACCGAGTCGCGAACATGCTCCGAAGTGCCGATCTGAATCAACCGAGTCGCGAACATGCTCCGAAGTGCCGATCTGAATCAACCGAGTCGCGAACAGGCTCCGAAGTGCCGATCTGAAAACTTTGACCAAAGAATGTAAAAAATAACTCTATTTCTCTAATAACTCTACAACTCTATGAAAGACTCACATCACGTATCTAAAAATAAATCGCTATAGTAAAAGAGAAATAATAAGAGGAGTGAAGTTTCCTACCATTCTGCTGTGTTTGGTCCTCACGCGCCTCTCCGCCCCTCACGCGTTTACAGCGCTAAATTAATCATCTTTGCTAATTATTATACATTTACTTCATTGTCAGCTTCAGGTACTTCATTTATTATTGTTCAATGAACTGTTTGAAACAATAAAGGTTGTATTTCAGTAATAATTCAAAATTATCAAAATAAAATATATAAAATAATGGTTTATATTTTAATATCCTTTAAAATATAATTTATTTCTGTGATGTGCAGCTGTATTTTCAGCATCATTCCTCCAGTCTTAAGTGTCACATTATCTTTAGAAATCATGAAAATATGATGATTTATTATTAGAACTATTAATAGTTATGCTACCAAATATTATTTTGGAATCTGCGATACTTTTTTAAGGATTCTTCGATGTATATTTTTTTTTAAAAGAACAGCGTTTATTCAAAATATAAATCTCTTCTAACAATATTAATCTTTGATATCACTTCTTATCAATTTAACACATCCTGAATAAAAGATTCTAAAGTCTAACAAAGAATACAATTTCTTATAAAAAAAAAAGAAAGGATAAAATTTGACTGACCCCAAACTATTGAACTGTAGTGAATATTGTTAGAAAAGTCTTCTATTTTAAATAAATGCTCTTCTTTTTAACTTTTCATTCATCAAAGAATCCTGAAAGAGGTATCACAGTTTCAGCAGCACAACTCTGATAATAAATCATCATATTATTCTGATTTCTGAAGATCATGTGACACTGAAGACTGGAAGAATGATGCTGAAAATACAGCTGCACATCACATTAATAAATTACACCCTCATGTATATTAAAATAGAAAAATGTTAATAATATTTCACAATATTACATGTTTTCCAGTATTTTTGATCAAATAAATGCTGTCTTGATGAGTAAAATAAATTCCTGTAAAAAAAACATTAAAAATCATTCTGATCCCAAACTCTGACCGGTAGTATGAGTATGTGTGTGTGTTTATATATATATATATATATATATATATATATATATATATATATATATATATATATATATATATATAAGCCCACTAACACACTGGGCAAGTTTATTTATATAGCACATTTCATACACAATGGTAATTCAAAGTGCTTTACATAAAAGAAAGTAGAAATAATCATAAAGAAAAATTATAACAAAAATAAAACAAGCAATTTTAAAACTTTTATAATGATTAAAAAAATTACTTAATTAAAATGAATTTAAAAACAGTTACAAAATTATTTTACATTAACAAAACTGAAAATATAGTGCAATCAGTTCGGACATTGCACAGTGCTCATTCAATAAATGCACAGCTAAACAGATGAGTTTCAAGTCTAGATTGAAATGTACTAGTGTTTTAGCACATCTGATCTCTTCTGGAAGCTGATTCCAACTGCGAGCGGCATAGAAACTAAAAGCAGATTCCCCTTGTTTTGTGTGAACCCTTGGTATTTCTAACTGTATTACTTGAGGATGTGCTAAACGCCTTCTTGATATTGATGATCTTCTCATAAAAAAAGGATGCAAACTCATTGCATTTGCTGTCTGAGAGCATTTCACTGGGATTCTGACTTCAGCCTATATCTCGTAACTTTGAACGCTCCTCTGGTTTCAGTTGTGTTTTTGTTTATTTTGGTGACGTATAAATAAAGTCTTCCCATCTGCCTGCACTTGAGTCTTCGCCTCTTGCGATCCGTGACACTAAGTCGTTAATAACAATGGATGAAAAGTTTAGAGCCCTACTGATGATTAAGTCTAGAGTGTGTCCACCTTTGTGTGTGGGTCAATGTACATACTGAGTCGACAGGTAAAAAAAAGCCTCAAGTCCAAATTTTCATTTATCACCTGTTTGACAAACACTTCCTGGTTCGATGTCCAGATTTGAATAAAAAAAATCTCAAACATGCTCCAAAGTCCCGATCTGAACCAACCGAGTCGCGAACATGCTCCGAAGTGCAGATCTGAATCAACCGAGTCGCGAACAGGCTCCGAAGTGCCGATCTGAATCAACCGAGTCGCGAACAGGCTCCGAAGTGCCGATCTGAATCAACCGAGGGCGCAAACATGCTCCGAAGTCCCGATCTGAAATCAACCGAGTCGCGAACAGGCTCCGAAGTGCCGATCTGAATCAACCGATTAGCGAACAGGCTCCGAAGTGCCGATCTGAATCAACCGAGTCGCGAACATGCTCCGAAGTGCCGATCTGAATCAACCGAGTCGCGAACATGCTCCGAAGGGCCGATCTGAATCAACCGAGTCGCGAACAGGCTCCGAAGTGCCGATTTGAAAACTTTGACCAAAAATGTAAAAAATAACTCTATTTCTCTAATAACTCTACAACTCTATGAAAGACTCACATCACGTATCTAAAAATAAATCGCTATAGTAAAAGAGAAATAATAAGAGGAGTGAAGTTTCCTACCATTCTGCTGTGTTTGGTCCTCACGCGCGTCTCCGCCCCTCACACGTGTTTACAGCGCTAAATTAATCATCCTTGCTAATTATTATACATTTACTTCATTGTCAGCTTCAGGTACTTCATTTATTATTGTTCAATGAACTGTTTGAAACAATAAAGGTTGTATTTCAGTAATAATTCAAAATTATCAAAATAAAATATATAAAATAATGGTTTATATTTTAATATCCTTTAAAATATAATTTATTTCTGTGATGTGCAGCTGTATTTTCAGCATCATTCCTCCAGTCTTAAGTGTCACATTATCTTTAGAAATCATGAAAATATGATGATTTATTATTAGAACTATTAATAGTTGTGCTACCAAATATTATTTTGGAATCTGCGATACTTTTTTAAGGATTCTTCTATGTATATATTTTTTTAAAAGAACAGCGTTTATTCAAAATATAAATCTCTTCTAACAATATTAATCTTTGATATCACTTCTTATCAATTTAACACATCCTGAATAAAAGATTCTAAAGTCTAACAAAGAATACAATTTCTTATAAAAAAAAAGAAAGGATAAAATTTGACTGACCCCAAACTATTGAACTGTAGTGAATATTGTTAGAAAAGTCTTCTATTTTAAATAAATGCTCTTCTTTTTAACTTTTCATTCTTTAAAGAATCCTGAAAGAGGTATCACAGTTTCAGCAGCACAACTCTGATAATAAATCATCATATTATTCTGATTTCTGAAGATCATGTGACACTGAAGACTGGAGGAATGATGCTGAAAATACAGCTGCACATCACATGAATAAATTACACCCTCATGTACATTAAAATAGAAAAATGTTAATAATATTTCACAATATTACATGTTTTCCATTATTTTTGATCAAATAAATGCTGTCTTGATGAGTAAAATAAATTCCTGTAAAAAAAACATTATAAATCATTCTGATCCCAAACTCTGACCGGTAGTATGAGTATGTGTGTGTGTTTATATATATATATATATATATATATATATATATATATATATATATATATATATATATATATATATATATATATATATATATATATATATATATATATAAGCCCACTAACACACTGGGCAAGTTTATTTATATAGCACATTTCATACACAATGGTAATTCAAAGTGCTTTACATAAAAGAAAGTAGAAATAATCATAAAGAAAAATTATAACAAAAATAAAACAAGCAATTTTAAAACTTTTATAATGATTAAAAAATTTACTTAATAAAAATGAATTTAAAAACAGTTACAAAATTATTTTACATTAACAAAACTGAAAATATAGTGCAATCAGTTCGGACATTGCACAGTGCTCATTCAATAAATGCACAGCTAAACAGATGAGTTTCAAGTCTAGATTGAAATGTACTAGTGTTTTAGCACATCTGATCTCTTCTGGAAGCTGATTCCAACTGCGAGCGGCATAGAAACTAAAAGCAGATTCCCCTTGTTTTGTGTGAACCCTTGGTATTTCTAACTGTATTACTTGAGGATGTGCTAAACGCCTTCTTGATATTGATGATCTTCTCATAAAAAAAGGATGCAAACTCATTGCATTTGCTGTCTGAGAGCATTTCACTGGGATTCTGACTTCAGCCTATATCTCGTAACTTTGAACGCTCCTCTGGTTTCAGTTGTGTTTTTGTTTATTTTGGTGACGTATAAATAAAGTCTTCCCATTTGCCTGCACTTGAGTCTTCGCCTCTTGCGATCCGTGACACTAAGTCGTTAATAACAATGGATGAAAAGTTTAGAGCCCTACTGATGATTAAGTCTAGAGTGTGTCCACCTTTGTTTGTGGGTCAATGTACATACTGAGTCGACAGGTAAAAAAAAAGCCTCAAGTCCAAATTTTCATTTATCACCTGTTTGACAAACACTTCCTGGTTCGATGTCCAGATTTGAATAAAAAAAATCTCAAACATGCTCCAAAGTCCCGATCTGAACCAACCGAGTCGCGAACATGCTCCGAAGTGCAGATCTGAATCAACCGAGTCGCGAACAGGCTCCGAAGTGCCGATCTGAATCAACCGAGTCGCGAACAGGCTCCGAAGTGCCGATCTGAATCAACCGAGGGCGCAAACATGCTCCGAAGTCCCGATCTGAAATCAACCGAGTCGCGAACAGTCTCCGAAGTGCCGATCTGAATCAACCGATTAGCGAACAGGCTCCGAAGTGCCGATCTGAATCAACCGAGTCGCGAACATGCTCCGAAGTGCCGATCTGAATCAACCGAGTCGCGAACATGCTCCGAAGGGCCGATCTGAATCAACCGAGTCGCGAACAGGCTCCGAAGTGCCGATCTGAAAACTTTGACCAAAGAATGTAAAAAATAACTCTATTTCTCTAATAACTCTACAACTCTATGAAAGACTCACGTCACGTATCTAAAAATAAATCGCTATAGTAAAAGAGAAATAATAAGAGGAGTGAAGTTTCCTACCATTCTGCTGTGTTTGGTCCTCACGCGCGTCTCCGCCCCTCACACGCGTTTACAGCGCTAAATTAATCATCTTTGCTAATTATTATACATTTACTTCATTGTCAGCTTCAGGTACTTCATTTATTATTGTTCAATGAACTGTTTGAAACAATAAAGGTTGTATTTCAGTAATAATTCAAAATTATCAAAATAAAATATATAAAATAATGGTTTATATTTTAATATCCTTTAAAATATAATTTATTTCTGTGATGTGCAGCTGTATTTTCAGCATCATTCCTCCAGTCTTAAGTGTCACATTATCTTTAGAAATCATGAAAATATGATGATTTATTATTAGAACTATTAATAGTTGTGCTACCAAATATTATTTTGGAATCTGCGATACTTTTTTAAGGATTCTTCGATGTATATTTTTTTTTAAAAGAACAGCGTTTATTCAAAATATAAATCTCTTCTAACAATATGAATCTTTGATATCACTTCTCATCAATTTAACACATCCTGAATAAAAGATTCTAAAGTCTAACAAAGAATACAATTTCTTATAAAAAAAAAGAAAGGATAAAATTTGACTGACCCCAAACTATTGAACTGTAGTGAATATTGTTAGAAAAGTCTTCTATTTTAAATAAATGCTCTTCTTTTTAACTTTTCATTCTTTAAAGAATCCTGAAAGAGGTATCACAGTTTCAGCAGCACAACTCTGATAATAAATCATCATATTATTCTGATTTCTGAAGATCATGTGACACTGAAGACTGGAGGAATGATGCTGAAAATACAGCTGCACATCACATGAATAAATTACACCCTCATGTACATTAAAATAGAAAAATGTTAATAATATTTCACAATATTACATGTTTTCCATTATTTTTGATCAAATAAATGCTGTCTTGATGAGTAAAATAAATTCCTGTAAAAAAAACATTATAAATCATTCTGATCCCAAACTCTGACCGGTAGTATGAGTATGTGTGTGTGTTTATATATATATATATATATATATATATATATATATATATATATATATATATATATATATATATATATATATATATATATATATATATATATATATATAAGCCCACTAACACACTGGGCAAGTTTATTTATATAGCACATTTCATACACAATGGTAATTCAAAGTGCTTTACATAAAAGAAAGTAGAAATAATCATAAAGAAAAATTATAACAAAAATAAAACAAGCAATTTTAAAACTTTTATAATGATTAAAAAATTTACTTAATTAAAATGAATTTAAAAACAGTTACAAAATTATTTTACATTAACAAAACTGAAAATATAGTGCAATCAGTTCGGACATTGCACAGTGCTCATTCAATAAATGCACAGCTAAACAGATGAGTTTCAAGTCTAGATTGAAATGTACTAGTGTTTTAGCACATCTGATCTCTTCTGGAAGCTGATTCCAACTGCGAGCGGCATAGAAACTAAAAGCAGATTCCCCTTGTTTTGTGTGAGCCCTTGGTATTTCTAACTGTATTACTTGAGGATGTGCTAAACGCCTTCTTGATATTGATGATCTTCTCATAAAAAAAGGATGCAAACTCATTGCATTTGCTGTCTGAGAGCATTTCACTGGGATTCTGACTTCAGCCTATATCTCGTAACTTTGAACGCTCCTCTGGTTTCAGTTGTGTTTTTGTTTATTTTGGTGACGTATAAATAAAGTCTTCCCATCTGCCTGCACTTGAGTCTTCGCCTCTTGCGATCCGTGACACTAAGTCGTTAATAACAATGGATGAAAAGTTTAGAGCCCTACTGATGATTAAGTCTAGAGTGTGTCCACCTTTGTGTGTGGGTCAATGTACATACTGAGTCGACAGGTAAAAAAAAGCCTCAAGTCCAAATTTTCATTTATTCCTTGTTTGACAAACACTTCCTGGTTCGATGTCCAGATTTGAATAAAAAAAAATCTCAAACATGCTCCAAAGTCCCGATCTGAACCAACCGAGTCGCGAACATGCTCCGAAGTGCAGATCTGAATCAACCGAGTCGCGAACAGGCTCCGAAGTGCCGATCTGAATCAACCGAGTCGCGAACAGGCTCCGAAGTGCCGATCTGAATCAACCGAGGGCGCAAACATGCTCCGAAGTCCCGATCTGAAATCAACCGAGTCGCGAACAGGCTCCGAAGTGCCGATCTGAATCAAACGATTAGCGAACAGGCTCCGAAGTGCCGATCTGAATCAACCGATTAGCGAACAGGCTCCGAAGTGCCAATCTGAATCAACCGAGTCGCGAACATGCTCCGAAGTGCCGATCTGAATCAACCGAGTCGCGAACATGCTCCGAAGTGCCGATCTGAATCAACCGAGTCGCGAACAGGCTCCGAAGTGCCGATCTGAAAACTTTGACCAAAGAATGTAAAAAATAACTCTATTTCTCTAATAACTCTACAACTCTATGAAAGACTCACGTCACGTATCTAAAAATAAATCGCTATAGTAAAAGAGAAATAATAAGAGGAGTGAAGTTTCCTACCATTCTGCTGTGTTTGGTCCTCACGCGCGTCTCCGCCCCTCACACGCGTTTACAGCGCTAAATTAATCATCTTTGCTAATTATTATACATTTACTTCATTGTCAGCTTCAGGTACTTCATTTATTATTGTTCAATGAACTGTTTGAAACAATAAAGGTTGTATTTCAGTAATAATTCAAAATTATCAAAATAAAATATATAAAACAATGGTTTATATTTTAATATCCTTTAAAATATATTTTATTTCTGTGATGTGTGCAGCTGTATTTTCAGCATCATTCCTCCAGTCTTAAGTGTCACATTATCTTTAGAAATCATGAAAATATGATGATTTATTATTAGAACTATTAATAGTTGTGCTACCAAATATTATTTTGGAATCTGCGATACTTTTTTAAGGATTCTTCGATGTATATATTTTTTTAAAAGAACAGCGTTTATTCAAAATATAAATCTCTTCTAACAATATTAATCTTTGATATCACTTCTTATCAATTTAACACATCCTGAATAAAAGATTCTAAAGTCTAACAAAGAATACAGTTTCTTATAAAAAAAAGAAAGGATAAAATTTGACTGACCCCAAACTATTGAACTGTAGTGAATATTGTTAGAAAAGTCTTCTATTTTAAATAAATGCTCTTCTTTTTAACTTTTCATTCTTTAAAGAATCCTGAAAGAGGTATCACAGTTTCAGCAGCACAACTCTGATAATAAATCATCATATTATTCTGATTTCTGAAGATCATGTGACACTGAAGACTGGAGGGATGATGCTGAAAATACAGCTGCACATCACATGAATAAATTACACCCTCATGTACATTAAAATAGAAAAATGTTAATAATATTTCACAATATTACATGTTTTCCATTATTTTTGATCAAATAAATGCTGTCTTGATGAGTAAAATAAATTCCTGTAAAAAAAACATTATAAATCATTCTGATCCCAAACTCTGACCGGTAGTATGAGTATGTGTGTGTGTTTATATATATATATATATATATATATATATATATATATATATATATATATATATATATATATATATATATATATATAAGCCCACTAACACACTGGGCAAGTTTATTTATATAGCACATTTCATACACAATGGTAATTCAAAGTGCTTTACATAAAAGAAAGTAGAAATAATCATAAAGAAAAATTATAACAAAAATAAAACAAGCAATTTTAAAACTTTTATAATGATTAAAAAATTTACTTAATTAAAATGAATTTAAAAACAGTTACAAAATTATTTTACATTAACAAAACTGAAAATATAGTGCAATCAGTTCGGACATTGCACAGTGCTCATTCAATAAATGCACAGCTAAACAGATGAGTTTCAAGTCTAGATTGAAATGTACTAGTGTTTTAGCACATCTGATCTCTTCTGGAAGCTGATTCCAACTGCGAGCGGCATAGAGACTAAAAGCAGATTCCCCTTGTTTTGTGTGAACCCTTGGTATTTCTAACTGTATTACTTGAGGATGTGCTAAACGCCTTCTTGATATTGATGATCTTCTCATAAAAAAAGGATGCAAACTCATTGCATTTGCTGTCTGAGAGCATTTCACTGGGATTCTGACTTCAGCCTATATCTCGTAACTTTGAACGCTCCTCTGGTTTCAGTTGTGTTTTTGTTTATTTTGGTGACGTATAAATAAAGTCTTCCCATCTGCCTGCACTTGAGTCTTCGCCTCTTGCGATCCGTGACACTAAGTCGTTAATAACAATGGATGAAAAGTTTAGAGCCCTACTGATGATTAAGTCTAGAGTGTGTCCACCTTTGTGTGTGGGTCAATGTACATACTGAGTCGACAGGTAAAAAAAAGCCTCAAGTCCAAATTTTCATTTATTCCTTGTTTGACAAACACTTCCTGGTTCGATGTCCAGATTTGAATAAAAAAAAATATCAAACATGCTCCAAAGTCCCGATCTGAACCAACCGAGTCGCGAACATGCTCCGAAGTGCAGATCTGAATCAACCGAGTCGCGAACAGGCTCCGAAGTGCCGATCTGAATCAACCGAGTCGCGAACAGGCTCCGAAGTGCCGATCTGAATCAACCGAGGGCGCAAACATGCTCCGAAGTCCCGATCTGAAATCAACCGAGTCGCGAACAGGCTCCGAAGTGCCGATCTGAATCAAACGATTAGCGAACAGGCTCCGAAGTGCCGATCTGAATCAACCGATTAGCGAACAGGCTCCGAAGTGCCAATCTGAATCAACCGAGTCGCGAACATGCTCCGAAGTGCCGATCTGAATCAACCGAGTCGCGAACATGCTCCGAAGTGCCGATCTGAATCAACCGAGTCGCGAACAGGCTCCGAAGTGCCGATCTGAAAACTTTGACCAAAGAATGTAAAAAATAACTCTATTTCTCTAATAACTCTACAACTCTATGAAAGACTCACGTCACGTATCTAAAAATAAATCGCTATAGTAAAAGAGAAATAATAAGAGGAGTGAAGTTTCCTACCATTCTGCTGTGTTTGGTCCTCACGCGCGTCTCCGCCCCTCACACGCTTACAGCGCTAAATTAATCATCTTTGCTAATTATTATACATTTACTTCATTGTCAGCTTCAGGTACTTCATTTATTATTGTTCAATGAACTGTTTGAAACAATAAAGGTTGTATTTCAGTAATAATTCAAAATTATCAAAATAAAATATATAAAACAATGGTTTATATTTTAATATCCTTTAAAATATATTTTATTTCTGTGATGTGTGCAGCTGTATTTTCAGCATCATTCCTCCAGTCTTAAGTGTCACATTATCTTTAGAAATCATGAAAATATGATGATTTATTATTAGAACTATTAATAGTTGTGCTACCAAATATTATTTTGGAATCTGCGATACTTTTTTAAGGATTCTTCGATGTATATATTTTTTTAAAAGAACAGCGTTTATTCAAAATATAAATCTCTTCTAACAATATTAATCTTTGATATCACTTCTTATCAATTTAACACATCCTGAATAAAAGATTCTAAAGTCTAACAAAGAATACAATTTCTTATAAAAAAAAGAAAGGATAAAATTTGACTGACCCCAAACTATTGAACTGTAGTGAATATTGTTAGAAAAGTCTTCTATTTTAAATAAATGCTCTTCTTTTTAACTTTTCATTCTTTAAAGAATCCTGAAAGAGGTATCACAGTTTCAGCAGCACAACTCTGATAATAAATCATCATATTATTCTGATTTCTGAAGATCATGTGACACTGAAGACTGGAGGGATGATGCTGAAAATACAGCTGCACATCACATGAATAAATTACACCCTCATGTACATTAAAATAGAAAAATGTTAATAATATTTCACAATATTACATGTTTTCCATTATTTTTGATCAAATAAATGCTGTCTTGATGAGTAAAATAAATTCCTGTAAAAAAAACATTATAAATCATTCTGATCCCAAACTCTGACCGGTAGTATGAGTATGTGTGTGTGTTTATATATATATATATATATATATATATATATATATATATATATATATATATATATATATATATATATATATAAGCCCACTAACACACTGGGCAAGTTTATTTATATAGCACATTTCATACACAATGGTAATTCAAAGTGCTTTACATAAAAGAAAGTAGAAATAATCATAAAGAAAAATTATAACAAAAATAAAACAAGCAATTTTAAAACTTTTATAATGATTAAAAAATTTACTTAATTAAAATGAATTTAAAAACAGTTACAAAATTATTTTACATTAACAAAACTGAAAATATAGTGCAATCAGTTCGGACATTGCACAGTGCTCATTCAATAAATGCACAGCTAAACAGATGAGTTTCAAGTCTAGATTGAAATGTACTAGTGTTTTAGCACATCTGATCTCTTCTGGAAGCTGATTCCAACTGCGAGCGGCATAGAGACTAAAAGCAGATTCCCCTTGTTTTGTGTGAACCCTTGGTATTTCTAACTGTATTACTTGAGGATGTGCTAAACGCCTTCTTGATATTGATGATCTTCTCATAAAAAAAGGATGCAAACTCATTGCATTTGCTGTCTGAGAGCATTTCACTGGGATTCTGACTTCAGCCTATATCTCGTAACTTTGAACGCTCCTCTGGTTTCAGTTGTGTTTTTGTTTATTTTGGTGACGTATAAATAAAGTCTTCCCATCTGCCTGCACTTGAGTCTTCGCCTCTTGCGATCCGTGACACTAAGTCGTTAATAACAATGGATGAAAAGTTTAGAGCCCTACTGATGATTAAGTCTAGAGTGTGTCCACCTTTGTGTGTGGGTCAATGTACATACTGAGTCGACAGGTAAAAAAAAGCCTCAAGTCCAAATTTTCATTTATCACCTGTTTGACAAACACTTCCTGGTTCGATGTCCAGATTTGAATAAAAAAAATCTCAAACATGCTCCAAAGTCCCGATCTGAACCAACCGAGTCGCGAACATGCTCCGAAGTGCAGATCTGAATCAACCGAGTCGCGAACAGGCTCCGAAGTGCCGATCTGACTCAACCGAGTCGCGAACAGGCTCCGAAGTGCCGATCTGAATCAACCGAGGGCGCAAACATGCTCCGAAGTCCCGATCTGAAATCAACCGAGTCGCGAACAGTCTCCGAAGTGCCGATCTGAATCAACCGATTAGCGAACAGGCTCCGAAGTGCCGATCTGAATCAACCGAGTCGCGAACATGCTCCGAAGTGCCGATCTGAATCAACCGAGTCGCGAACATGCTCCGAAGGGCCGATCTGAATCAACCGAGTCGCGAACAGGCTCCGAAGTGCCGATTTGAAAACTTTGACCAAAAATGTAAAAAATAACTCTATTTCTCTAATAACTCTACAACTCTATGAAAGACTCACATCACGTATCTAAAAATAAATCGCTATAGTAAAAGAGAAATAATAAGAGGAGTGAAGTTTCCTACCATTCTGTTGTGTTTGGTCCTCACGCGTGTCTCCGCCCCTCACACGCGTTTACAGCGCTAAATTAATCATCCTTGCTAATTATTATTTACTTCATTGTCAGCTTCAGGTACTTCATTTATTATTGTTCAATGAACTGTTTGAAACAATAAAGGTTGTATTTCAGTAATAATTCAAAATTATCAAAATAAAATATATAAAATAATGGTTTATATTTTAATATCCTTTAAAATATAATTTATTTCTGTGATGTGCAGCTGTATTTTCAGCATCATTCCTCCAGTCTTAAGTGTCACATTATCTTTAGAAATCATGAAAATATGATGATTTATTATTAGAACTATTAATAGTTGTGCTACCAAATATTATTTTGGAATCTGCGATACTTTTTTAAGGATTCTTCTATGTATATATTTTTTTAAAAGAACAGCGTTTATTCAAAATATAAATCTCTTCTAACAATATTAATCTTTGATATCACTTCTTATCAATTTAACACATCCTGAATAAAAGATTCTAAAGTCTAACAAAGAATACAATTTCTTATAAAAAAAAGAAAGGATAAAATTTGACTGACCCCAAACTATTGAACTGTAGTGAATATTGTTAGAAAAGTCTTCTATTTTAAATAAATGCTCTTCTTTTTAACTTTTCATTCTTTAAAGAATCCTGAAAGAGGTATCACAGTTTCAGCAGCACAACTCTGATAATAAATCATCATATTATTCTGATTTCTGAAGATCATGTGACACTGAAGACTGGAGGAATGATGCTGAAAATACAGCTGCACATCACATGAATAAATTACACCCTCATGTACATTAAAATAGAAAAATGTTAATAATATTTCACAATATTACATGTTTTCCATTAATTTTGATCAAATAAATGCTGTCTTGATGAGTAAAATAAATTCCTGTAAAAAAAACATTATAAATCATTCTGATCCCAAACTCTGACCGGTAGTATGAGTATGTGTGTGTGTTTATATATATATATATATATATATATATATATATATATATATACATTTACATTTACATTTAATCATTTAGCAGACGCTTTTATCCAAAGCGACTTACAAATGAGAACAATAGAAGCAGTCAGGTCAACAAGAGAACAACAACATAATACAAGTGCCATGACAAGTCTCAGTTAGTCTAGTATAGAACGCATAGCCAGGTATATATAATTTTTTTTTTTTTTTTTTTTTATTAAATGAAAAAAGAGACAAGAAAAGGAAAAGTACTGGTGTTAGTAGGTTAAGTGCAGGCGAAAAAGATGAGTTTTTAGATGTTTCTTGAAAATGAGTAAAGACTCAGCTGTACGAATTGAGATTGGGAGGTCATTCCACCAGCTGGGCACAGTCCAGGAAAAGGTCCGAGAGAGTGATTTTGAATTTCTTTGGGATGGCACCACAAGGCGTTGTTCACTTGCAGAACGCAAACTTCTTGAGGGCACATAGGATTTAACCAGTGAGTTTAGGTAAGTTGGTGCCGTGCCAGTGGTCGTCTTGTAGGCAAGCATCAGTACCTTGAATTTGATGCGAGCAGCTACTGGTAGCCAGTGTAACCTGATGAGGAGAGGAGTAACATGAGCTTTTTTTGGCTCATTGAAGACAACCCTCGCTGCTGCATTCTGGATCATTTGCAGGGGCTTGACAGTACATGCAGGAAGGCCCGCCAAGAGAGCATTACAATAGTCCAGTCTAGAGAGAACAAGAGCTTGGACAAGAAGTTGGGTTGCTTGCTCTGACAGGAAGGGTCTAATCTTCCTAATGTTGTATAAGGCAAACCTGCAGGACCGGGTCGTTGTAGCAATGTGGTCAGTGAAGCTTAATTGATGATCCATCACAACTCCTAGGTTTCTGGCTGTCCTCGAAGGAGTTATGGTTGACGAGCCTAGCTGTATAGAGAAGTTGTGATGAATCAATTGGTTAGCTGGAATCACCAGTAGTTCAGTCTTTGTAAGGTTAAGCTGAAGGTGATGGTCATTCATCCAGCTAGAAATGTCACTCAGACAGGCTGAAATGGGAGCAGCTACCGTCGGGTCATCAGGCTGGAATGAGAAGTAGAGTTGGGTGTCATCAGCATAGCAGTGATAAGAAAAGCCATGCTTCTGAATGACAGATCCTAAAGATGTCATGTAGATGGAGAAGAGAAGTGGTCCAAGTACTGAGCCTTGAGGAACCCCAGTAGCAAGGTGGTGTGACTTTGAAACATCACCCCTCCAAGACACACTGAATGATCTGTCAGAGAGGTAGGACTTAACCCACAGGAGAGCAGTTCCAGAGATTCCCATCTTTCTGAGGGTGGACAGGAGAATCTGGTGATTAACAGTGTCAAAAGCAGCAGACAGGTCCAGTAAGATGAGTACCGAGGATTTTGAAGCTGCTCTTGCTAGTCGCAGGGCTTCAGTAACCGAGAGCAGAGCAGTCTCAGTTGAGTGGCCACTTTTGAAGCCAGAT
The DNA here is from genome assembly GCF_023724105.1 of Carassius gibelio. Lineage (NCBI taxonomy): Eukaryota > Metazoa > Chordata > Actinopteri > Cypriniformes > Cyprinidae > Carassius > Carassius gibelio. The sequence continues at coordinate 30,795,760 of NC_068414.1, forward strand.
TGGTTGCTGTCCAGGAGGTTGTTCTGTCCAAGGAACATAGAAAGCTGGTTGAACACAGCCCGCTCAAGTGTCTTTGCAATGAATGGAAGCAGGGATACCGGTCTGTAGTTTTCAAGAAGCGCTGGATTTAGAGATGGTTTCTTGAGCAGTGGGCTTACCCGAGCCTGCTTGAATGCTGAGGGAAATGTTCCAGATTGAAGAGAAGAGTTGATAATGTGAGTAAGTGAAGGTATGACTGAAGAAGAGATCGCTTGAAGGAGGTGAGTGGGGATAGGATCAAGTGGACAAGTAGTAGGATGATTGGACATGAGAATTTTGGAGACGTCCATCTCTGAGAGTGGGGAGAAGGAGGATAAAGAGTGTGCATCGGTCATTGTGAAGTTTTCCTCAGTCTGCGGTGTGGAGAATTGGTCACTGATGGATCTTGTCTTATTTGTGAAGAAAGCTGCAAAGTCGTCCGCTGTAAGAGTCGATGGAGGAGGTGGAGGCGGCGGATTAAGAAGAGAAGAGAAAGTCTTGAAGAGTGTCCGAGCATCACAGCAGCTGTTAATTTTGTTGTGGTAGTAGGATGTTTTAGCTGTGAAGACATTTCCAGAGAAGGAAGAGAGGAGAGATTGATACACACTGAGGTCCATAGAGTTTTTTGATTTATTTTTTGATTTCTTGATATATATATATATATATATATTGATTTTTTTATATATATATTGATTTTTTGATATATATATATATATATATATATATATATATATATATATATATATATATATATATATATATATATATATATATATATAAGCCCACTAACACACTGGGCAAGTTTATTTATATAGCACATTTCATACACAATGGTAATTCAAAGTGCTTTACATAAAAGAAAGTAGAAATAATCATAAAGAAAAATTATAACAAAAATAAAACAAGCAATTTTAAAACTTTTATAATGATTAAAAAATTTACTTAATTAAAATGAATTTAAAAACAGTTACAAAATTATTTTACATTAACAAAACTGAAAATATAGTGCAATCAGTTCGGACATTGCACAGTGCTCATTCAATAAATGCACAGCTAAACAGATGAGTTTCAAGTCTAGATTGAAATGTACTAGTGTTTTAGCACATCTGATCTCTTCTGGAAGCTGATTCCAACTGCGAGCGGCATAGAAACTAAAAGCAGATTCCCCTTGTTTTGTGTGAGCCCTTGGTATTTCTAACTGTATTACTTGAGGATGTGCTAAACGCCTTCTTGATATTGATGATCTTCTCATAAAAAAAGGATGCAAACTCATTGCATTTGCTGTCTGAGAGCATTTCACTGGGATTCTGACTTCAGCCTATATCTCGTAACTTTGAACGCTCCTCTGGTTTCAGTTGTGTTTTTGTTTATTTTGGTGACGTATAAATAAAGTCTTCCCATCTGCCTGCACTTGAGTCTTCGCCTCTTGCGATCCGTGACACTAAGTCGTTAATAACAATGGATGAAAAGTTTAGAGCCCTACTGATGATTAAGTCTAGAGTGTGTCCACCTTTGTGTGTGGGTCAATGTACATACTGAGTCGACAGGTAAAAAAAAGCCTCAAGTCCAAATTTTCATTTATTCCTTGTTTGACAAACACTTCCTGGTTCGATGTCCAGATTTGAATAAAAAAAATCTCAAACATGCTCCAAAGTCCCGATCTGAACCAACCGAGTCGCGAACATGCTCCGAAGTGCAGATCTGAATCAACCGAGTCGCGAACAGGCTCCGAAGTGCCGATCTGAATCAACCGAGTCGCGAACAGGCTCCGAAGTGCCGATCTGAATCAACCAAGGGCGCAAACATGCTCCGAAGTCCCGATCTGAAATCAACCGAGTCGCGAACAGGCTCCGAAGTGCCGATCTGAATCAACCGATTAGCGAACAGGCTCCGAAGTGCCGATCTGAATCAACCGAGTCGCGAACATGCTCCGAAGTGCCGATCTGAATCAACCGAGTCGCGAACATGCTCCGAAGTGCCGTCTGAATCAACCGAGTCGCGAACAGGCTCCGAAGTGCCGATCTGAAAACTTTGACCAAAGAATGTAAAAAATAACTCTATTTCTCTAATAACTCTACAACTCTATGAAAGACTCACGTCACGTATCTAAAAATAAATCGCTATAGTAAAAGAGAAATAATAAGAGGAGTGAAGTTTCCTACCATTCTGCTGTGTTTGGTCCTCACGCGCGTCTCCGCCCCTCACACGCGTTTACAGCGCTAAATTAATAATCTTTGCTAATTATTATACATTTACTTCATTGTCAGCTTCAGGTACTTCATTTATTATTGTTCAATGAACTGTTTGAAACAATAAAGGTTGTATTTCAGTAATAATTCAAAATTATCAAAATAAAATATATAAAATAATGGTTTATATTTTAATATCCTTTAAAATATAATTTATTTCTGTGATGTGCAGCTGTATTTTCAGCATCATTCCTCCAGTCTTAAGTGTCACATTATCTTTAGAAATCATGAAAATATGATGATTTATTATTAGAACTATTAATAGTTGTGCTACCAAATATTATTTTGGAATCTGCGATACTTTTTTAAGGATTCTTCTATGTATATATTTTTTTTAAAAGAACAGCGTTTATTCAAAATATAAATCTCTTCTAACAATATGAATCTTTGATATCACTTCTCATCAAATTAACACATCCTGAATAAAAGATTCTAAAGTCTAACAAAGAATACAATTTCTTATATAAAAAAAGAAAGGATAAAATTTGACTGACCCCAAACTATTGAACTGTAGTGAATATTGTTAGAAAAGTCTTCTATTTTAAATAAATGCTCTTCTTTTTTAACTTTTCATTCTTTAAAGAATCCTGAAAGAGGTATCACAGTTTCAGCAGCACAACTCTGATAATAAATCATCATATTATTCTGATTTCTGAAGATCATGTGACACTGAAGACTGGAGGAATGATGCTGAAAATACAGCTGCACATCACATGAATAAATTACACCCTCATGTACATTAAAATAGAAAAATGTTAATAATATTTCACAATATTACATGTTTTCCATTATTTTTGATCAAATAAATGCTGTCTTGATGAGTAAAATAAATTCCTGTAAAAAAAACATTATAAATCATTCTGATCCCAAACTCTGACCGGTAGTATGAGTATGTGTGTGTGTTTATATATATATATATATATATATATATATATATATATATATATATATATATAAGCCCACTAACACACTGGGCAAGTTTATTTATATAGCACATTTCATACACAATGGTAATTCAAAGTGCTTTACATAAAAGAAAGTAGAAATAATCATAAAGAAAAATTATAACAAAAATAAAACAAGCAATTTTAAAACTTTTATAATGATTAAAAAATTTACTTAATTAAAATGAATTTAAAAACAGTTACAAAATTATTTTACATTAACAAAACTGAAAATATAGTGCAATCAGTTCGGACATTGCACAGTGCTCATTCAATAAATGCACAGCTAAACAGATGAGTTTCAAGTCTAGATTGAAATGTACTAGTGTTTTAGCACATCTGATCTCTTCTGGAAGCTGATTCCAACTGCGAGCGGCATAGAAACTAAAAGCAGATTCCCCTTGTTTTGTGTGAGCCCTTGGTATTTCTAACTGTATTACTTGAGGATGTGCTAAACGCCTTCTTGATATTGATGATCTTCTCATAAAAAAAGGATGCAAACTCATTGCATTTGCTGTCTGAGAGCATTTCACTGGGATTCTGACTTCAGCCTATATCTCGTAACTTTGAACGCTCCTCTGGTTTCAGTTGTGTTTTTGTTTATTTTGGTGACGTATAAATAAAGTCTTCCCATCTGCCTGCACTTGAGTCTTCGCCTCTTGCGATCCGTGACACTAAGTCGTTAATAACAATGGATGAAAAGTTTAGAGCCCTACTGATGATTAAGTCTAGAGTGTGTCCACCTTTGTGTGTGGGTCAATGTACATACTGAGTCGACAGGTAAAAAAAAGCCTCAAGTCCAAATTTTCATTTATTCCTTGTTTGACAAACACTTCCTGGTTCGATGTCCAGATTTGAATAAAAAAAATCTCAAACATGCTCCAAAGTCCCGATCTGAACCAACCGAGTCGCGAACATGCTCCGAAGTGCAGATCTGAATCAACCGAGTCGCGAACAGGCTCCGAAGTGCCGATCTGAATCAACCGAGTCGCGAACAGGCTCCGAAGTGCCGATCTGAATCAACCGAGGGCGCAAACATGCTCCGAAGTCCCGATCTGAAATCAACCGAGTCGCGAACAGGCTCCGAAGTGCCGATCTGAATCAAACGATTAGCGAACAGGCTCCGAAGTGCCGATCTGAATCAACCGATTAGCGAACAGGCTCCGAAGTGCCAATCTGAATCAACCGAGTCGCGAACATGCTCCGAAGTGCCGATCTGAATCAACCGAGTCGCGAACATGCTCCGAAGTGCCGATCTGAATCAACCGAGTCGCGAACAGGCTCCGAAGTGCCGATCTGAAAACTTTGACCAAAGAATGTAAAAAATAACTCTATTTCTCTAATAACTCTACAACTCTATGAAAGACTCACGTCACGTATCTAAAAATAAATCGCTATAGTAAAAGAGAAATAATAAGAGGAGTGAAGTTTCCTACCATTCTGCTGTGTTTGGTCCTCACGCGCGTCTCCGCCCCTCACACGCGTTTACAGCGCTAAATTAATCATCTTTGCTAATTATTATACATTTACTTCATTGTCAGCTTCAGGTACTTCATTTATTATTGTTCAATGAACTGTTTGAAACAATAAAGGTTGTATTTCAGTAATAATTCAAAATTATCAAAATAAAATATATAAAATAATGGTTTATATTTTAATATCCTTTAAAATATATTTTATTTTTGTGATGTGTGCAGCTGTATTTTCAGCATCATTCCTCCAGTCTTAAGTGTCACATTATCTTTAGAAATCATGAAAATATGATGATTTATTATTAGAACTATTAATAGTTGTGCTACCAAATATTATTTTGGAATCTGCGATACTTTTTTAAGGATTCTTCGATGTATATATTTTTTTAAAAGAACAGCGTTTATTCAAAATATAAATCTCTTCTAACAATATTAATCTTTGATATCACTTCTTATCAATTTAACACATCCTGAATAAAAGATTCTAAAGTCTAACAAAGAATACAATTTCTTATAAAAAAAAGAAAGGATAAAATTTGACTGACCCCAAACTATTGAACTGTAGTGAATATTGTTAGAAAAGTCTTCTATTTTAAATAAATGCTCTTCTTTTTAACTTTTCATTCTTTAAAGAATCCTGAAAGAGGTATCACAGTTTCAGCAGCACAACTCTGATAATAAATCATCATATTATTCTGATTTCTGAAGATCATGTGACACTGAAGACTGGAGGAATGATGCTGAAAATACAGCTGCACATCACATGAATAAATTACACCCTCATGTACATTAAAATAGAAAAATGTTAATAATATTTCACAATATTACATGTTTTCCATTATTTTTGATCAAATAAATGCTGTCTTGATGAGTAAAATAAATTCCTGTAAAAAAAACATTATAAATCATTCTGATCCCAAACTCTGACCGGTAGTATGAGTATGTGTGTGTGTTTATATATATATATATATATATATATATATATATATATATATATATATATATATAAGCCCACTAACACACTGGGCAAGTTTATTTATATAGCACATTTCATACACAATGGTAATTCAAAGTGCTTTACATAAAAGAAAGTAGAAATAATCATAAAGAAAAATTATAACAAAAATAAAACAAGCAATTTTAAAACTTTTATAATGATTAAAAAATTTACTTAATTAAAATGAATTTAAAAACAGTTACAAAATTATTTTACATTACCAAACCTAAAATATAGTGCAATCAGTTCGGACATTGCACAGTGCTCATTCAATAAATGCACAGCTAAACAGATGAGTTTCAAGTCTAGATTGAAATGTACTAGTGTTTTAGCACATCTGATCTCTTCTGGAAGCTGATTCCAACTGCGAGCGGCATAGAAACTAAAAGCAGATTCCCCTTGTTTTGTGTGAGCCCTTGGTATTTCTAACTGTATTACTTGAGGATGTGCTAAACGCCTTCTTGATATTGATGATCTTCTCATAAAAAAAGGATGCAAACTCATTGCATTTGCTGTCTGAGAGCATTTCACTGGGATTCTGACTTCAGCCTATATCTCGTAACTTTGAACGCTCCTCTGGTTTCAGTTGTGTTTTTGTTTATTTTGGTGACGTATAAATAAAGTCTTCCCATCTGCCTGCACTTGAGTCTTCGCCTCTTGCGATCCGTGACACTAAGTCGTTAATAACAATGGATGAAAAGTTTAGAGCCCTACTGATGATTAAGTCTAGAGTGTGTCCACCTTTGTGTGTGGGTCAATGTACATACTGAGTCGACAGGTAAAAAAAAGCCTCAAGTCCAAATTTTCATTTATCACCTGTTTGACAAACACTTCCTGGTTCGATGTCCAGATTTGAATAAAAAAAAATCTCAAACATGCTCCAAAGTCCCGATCTGAACCAACCGAGTCGCGAACATGCTCCGAAGTGCAGATCTGAATCAACCGAGTCGCGAACAGGCTCCGAAGTGCCGATCTGAATCAACCGAGTCGCGAACAGGCTCCGAAGTGCCGATCTGAATCAACCGAGGGCGCAAACATGCTCCGAAGTCCCGATCTGAAATCAACCGAGTCGCGAACAGGCTCCGAAGTGCCGATCTGAATCAACCGATTAGCGAACAGGCTCCGAAGTGCCGATCTGAATCAACCGAGTCGCGAACATGCTCCGAAGTGCCGATCTGAATCAACCGAGTCGCGAACATGCTCCGAAGTGCCGATCTGAATCAACCGAGTCGCGAACAGGCTCCGAAGTGCCGATCTGAAAACTTTGACCAAAGAATGTAAAAAATAACTCTATTTCTCTAATAACTCTACAACTCTATGAAAGACTCACGTCACGTATCTAAAAATAAATTGCTATAGTAAAAGAGAAATAATAAGAGGAGTGAAGTTTCCTACCATTCTGCTGTGTTTGGTCCTCACGCGCGTCTCCGCCCCTCACACGCGTTTACAGCGCTAAATTAATCATCTTTGCTAATTATTATACATTTACTTCATTGTCAGCTTCAGGTAGGGGAGAGTGGGGTATGTTGTCACACTTTTCACAATGTCTAACATTTACTGAGCACCATACATCAAAATGGTATAAATCTCATACCAAATGAAAGAAGGAAGTCTTGGGCACATATGTTGTATTCATAACATCTTTATATCTTATCTCATTACAGAGTTGTAGACTGTTGAATAGTGAGTGTGCACTTGTGACAATTTGCCCCATCGGAGGGTAAGTTGTCACACTAGGGCGGGTAAGTTGTCACAATAGATTATCTAAAAATAAGAACACAACTGCTTAATTGTGAATATAGAATCTTAAACTCTGCAGACCCGGTACCGGGTCCGAAAATAGCATGCCACATGTTTGTGTCTCATTTGCATATCCTTCCTTATATGGCATTTGCCCCAAAATGGGTTCATTTGAAAGCTTAGAGTGTTTTCTTTACAAAGAATACCATTAATTGGGGTTTTATGATACATAAAGTAGTCAAATTAAGCTAAGAAATATATTTCCCCCCCCCCATAAATTTCCATCTAACGATTGCGAATACGTTTTCGTAAGAATGTGTATTTAAAATATTTTTCACAAAACAGTCAAGTCATATATCACAAGAAAGCTCTCATTCTCAGGAATCTGATGATGTAGATCATTTTATTGTGTGACAATCACAGATCGAATGATCTTCAACAGAATCGCGATGTAAAATTTCTCACCTTATTATTTATACATTTTGCACCGCTTCAGTCAGCCGCAAACAGCCACGCATACCTATATACTCGATATAATCTTTTAGATTAGAATCTCTTCTTTCAAACAAGACCATTTTTACGTTTCTGCGTGCTTCCATTGCTGAGATATAAAGCGTTCTGTACAAGTGCGCAATAGAGGTCCAAAGCCCTGTGAGCGCTGACCAGACCTCTAACTCATATGATGCGCACTAAAGCCTTTTTCCTGCTATACAGATCTGATCTCTTTGTGAAGCGCTATTAGTCCAAATAGCTGTCACTCAAAAGCCGTCTGAACCAGTCAGAGGTGCGAATAGCCGCAACAGGGGGGTCACTTACTGCCCCGTCCTGTTTCCGTCCGGTGACGTCACAGAACCGCTGACCGATGGGAAATTGAGTGTTTGGCTGCTTCTAAACAAAGACCACGCGAGGGGGAAACTACACGCGGAAGAATCTCCGGATTAACAATGAATAATATTCATAATACAAGTTATGGAGGACCACCGTCGCCGTGGAGAGGTCAGGACGCGCATCTGGTAAGCGTATACGCGTGATACTTGCTTTTATACATTTCATTCTTTATTTTGAAGCCTCGAAGCTCCGCTAGCCATAAGCTTATCTGTTTATTTTCATAATTTTCATATTTGACCGCATTTCAGTGAATATACAGTAAACAGTACAGTATACTGGGTGGATGAACATAAATTAGTTTGTTGACGCTCCGAAGTTCGCGTTGAAGCTTCGGGGACGCGGATTTATCGCTGGTTTTGAATAATAACAAACAGACACGCTATAAATATGAAATATCATACATGCTTGAGACAGGCAAGGTCTCCCAATCTTTACATGATGCAGAATAGACATAAATGAAATGATATTAAGCTGGAAATTGTGGATTCTATTTAAGACTGTGACAGACCAGATATTTTAATAATTCTATGCATGTCGCTATTGCCTAATATGATTTATTCTAAACATACACACAAAAAAGCACATTGTATTGAGATGGTTCATCATATGTGAAACAACATAAATAATACTATTTGTCACAAACAGCAGCTTTTTATGTAACTTCTGAGTGTTTTCTGTAAAATAATATACAGATATCACATTATTCCATACTGCAAGTGTGCAAAAGATGACTTCATACTTATTTAGACTAAAATTTTGTACAAAAATGGTATTATTCCTTCCTTCAGTTGGAATAGAATAACTTTTGCATAGATTAAGATAGAAAGAAATTTCTTTTTTCCTCTATTAGCTGACATGTGCTAGAAAAACATGAAATTGGTCTAAAGTTACTAGGCCCTTCATTGCCTGAGCTATACTATTTCAAACTTCAGTTTACACAAATAAAATAAAAAAGCGCCTTGTTTTTTTCCCTATTTATTATAACACAGACAGCATATATTGTCATTTTTATCAATTTCAACAGTGTTTTATGTAATTTCAAAGGGTTTCCTTTAAAATGATACCAAACTTTGTCATCTCACACTTTTGAATGTGAATAGGGAAGCATTCAAAATTAGGAAGGAAAATGAAAAACGGAAATCCCCAAAATAGCATTTGTGCTTAAGAGGTTAAACTCAATCCAAACTGGAAATATAAACACCCGTGCCTGGAGAATCTGGAAAAACAATTATTTCAATCCAAATAATGCACATTTCAATTAAGTGGCAAGACCACTTCACTTTGAACTTTAAACTCAAATGTTCTTTGGCTTTCACATAAAACCAGATAACTGAACGGAATGCTGCAGATAACTTGCTTAACTTAACATGTTTAACCTCTGAACAAAACAGATGCACTGTATCTGACTAATAGGACTCATCTCCAGAATCACAATTCTGACACACATAAATTGCCTGGCCTGAGGTGCAAGCATCATGGGCCCAATTGTTGCATTTAACACATTTTACCCAGGTCTCCTTTGGACGACTCTTTGGAAATGGCTCTACACAGACCAGGCAGAAGCACTCTTCATCATCTGATGATGACTCTTGCATGATTTTTCTTCTTTTAGCTGCCTTGTTTTTCATAGGTCCAGATTTCTGCTTCCCTTTCTTTTGAAACAGCTTTTTGCTAGATTGAGGCTTATTCTTTTCTATTTCTAGTTGCTGCTTCACTGGCGTGTCAGTAAGTATTGCTGTTTTGCGTCGTTTTCTTCCTATGCTGGCTGGTTTTCGAGGGCCGGCTTTTGGATATGGCCGAATGTCCTCTGGAGTTGGTAGCCCACTGTCAGCAATAGCATTGCTGGGTAAGGGTGAGCTGGTTATAGCAGAGGCATAACTCGGTGTGCTCGGCACTGCAGAGTTGGTGCTGGGGTCTGCATGAAATGGTTCGTGCTGGGGCCTGGCAGGGCAGAGTTGGTGCTGGAGCCTGGCAGGGAAGAGTTGGGGCTGGGGCCTGGCAGGGCAGAGTTGGTGCTGGAGCCTGGCAGGGAAGAGTTGGTGCTGGAGCCTGGCAGGGCAGAGTTGGTGCTGGAGCCTGGCAGGGAAGAGTTGGTGCTGGAGCCTGGCAGGGCAGAGTTGGTGCTGGAGCCTGGCAGGGAAGAGTTGGTGCTGGAGCCTGGCAGGGCAGAGTTGGGGCTGGGGCCTGGCATGGAAGGGTTGGTGCTGGGGCCTGGCAGGGCAGAGTTGGTGCTGGAGCCTGGCATGGAAGGGTTGGTGCTGGGGCCTGGCAGGGCAGAGTTGGGGCTGGAGCCTGGCATGGAAGGGTTGGTGCTGGGGCCTGGCAGGGCAGAGTTGGTGCTGGAGCCTGGCAGGGCAGAGTTGGGGCTGGGGCCTGGCATGGAAGGGTTGGTGCTGGGGCCTGGCAGGGCAGAGTTGGTGCTGGAGCCTGGCAGGGCAGAGTTGGGGCTGGGGCCTGGCAGGGAAGAGTTGGTGCTGGAGCCTGGCAGGGCAGAGTTGGGGCTGGGGCCTGGCAGGGAAGAGTTGGTGCTGGAGCCTGGCAGGGCAGAGTTGGGGCTGGGGCCTGGCATGGAAGGGTTGGTGCTGGGGCCTGGCAGGGCAGAGTTGGTGCTGGAGCCTGGCATGGAAGGGTTGGTGCTGGGGCCTGGCAGGGCAGAGTTGGTGCTGGAGCCTGGCATGGAAGGGTTGGTGCTGGGGCCTGGCAGGGCAGAGTTGGTGCTGGAGCCTGGCATGGAAGGGTTGGTGCTGGGGCCTGGCAGGGCAGAGTTGGTGCTGGAGCCTGGCAGGGCAGAGTTGGGGCTGGGGCCTGGCATGGAAGGGTTGGTGCTGGGGCCTGGCAGGGCAGAGTTGGTGCTGGAGCCTGGCAGGGCAGAGTTGGGGCTGGGGCCTGGCAGGGAAGAGTTGGTGCTGGAGCCTGGCAGGGAAGAGTTGGGGCTGGGGCCTGGCAGGGAAGAGTTGGTGCTGCAGCCTGACAGCGCAGGGTTCTGAATGGGGCGATCTGTGGCGTAGGATGGTGCAAACTCGGTTTCCATAAATACATCTCTGTTGTAAGGTTGAACCCCAGCCACCCTAAAGCCAGCCTGAATGTTTAAGGGGGTTGCAGCCAGAGGATAGGCAATTGCCACAATCCCAGGTATGTCATAAATCGACATTGTCTTCCCAGGGTTGTTCCTCATCCAGGCATCACATGCGCTGTTGATGTGCCTCTTTAGTGGCCCGTAGACAGACCTGTCTAATGGTTGGAGCCGATGTGAGCAGTGCGGTGGGAATGACAGCATGATTATGCCATTTTTTTTGGCATAATTGAGTACATCAATGGACAGATGAGACTCATGGTTGTCCAAAAGGAGTAAACAGGGCTTCTGATTTTCCTTCTTCCTTCCTTCCTTCCTTCCTCCCTTCAAACAACTTATTGCAATTAGAAATAAATTACAATATCACTATTTATCATGTTTTCTGAGCATGTTCGATGTGTTTGTTTGTACAGGGGCAATTTGTCACATGTGACGACTTGCCCCAAAGTCATTGAGACAACTTGCCCCATACTTACTTGTGTGCTAATGTGGTCTAAATCTCAAGTTTAGCTCATCATATCACTTTAGCTAAAGTATCAAAAGACACGTTACTGTCTCCTCTATTTTGTTCAAAATAATCATTTTAAACATTCACACCTAACAAAGTTGTATTACATAAAATGTAAAGTGATTTTTTTTTACTTTTTATGCAGAAAAATAAGAAAATTGTGCTAACCTCTGATTACAGTGATCTTGACCACATGTGAACAGGAAGTTGACTATAGAAGAAGAAGTCACATAAAGTGGCTATTTGATTTTTTAGATAGAGCCTCTAGTGTTGGAGTTATGAACAATGTGACAACTTACCCGTGTGACAACTTACCCCGCTCTCCCCTACTTCATTTATTATTGTTCAATGAACTGTTTGAAACAATAAAGGTTGTATTTCAGTAATAATTCAAAATTATCAAAATAAAATATATAAAATAATGGTTTATATTTTAATATCCTTTAAAATATAATTTATTTCTGTGATGTGCAGCTGTATTTTCAGCATCATTCCTCCAGTCTTAAGTGTCACATTATCTTTAGAAATCATGAAAATATGATGATTTATTATTAGAACTATTAATAGTTGTGCTACCAAATATTATTTTGGAATCTGCGATACTTTTTTAAGGATTCTTCTATGTATATTTTTTTTTAAAAGAACAGCGTTTATTCAAAATATAAATCTCTTCTAACAATATTAATCTTTGATATCACTTCTTATCAATTTAACACATCCTGAATAAAAGATTCTAAAGTCTAACAAAGAATACAATTTCTTATAAAAAAAAGAAAGGATAAAATTTGACTGACCCCAAACTATTGAACTGTAGTGAATATTGTTAGAAAAGTCTTCTATTTTAAATAAATGCTCTTCTTTTTAACTTTTCATTCTTTAAAGAATCCTGAAAGAGGTATCACAGTTTCAGCAGCACAACTCTGATAATAAATCATCATATTATTCTGATTTCTGAAGATCATGTGACACTGAAGACTGGAGGAATGATGCTGAAAATACAGCTGCACATCACATGAATAAATTACACCCTCATGTACATTAAAATAGAAAAATGTTAATAATATTTCACAATATTACATGTTTTCCATTATTTTTGATCAAATAAATGCTGTCTTGATGAGTAAAATAAATTCCTGTAAAAAAAACATTATAAATCATTCTGATCCCAAACTCTGACCGGTAGTATGAGTATGTGTGTGTGTTTATATATATATATATATATATATATATATATAAGCCCACTAACACACTGGGCAAGTTTATTTATATAGCACATTTCATACACAATGGTAATTCAAAGTGCTTTACATAAAAGAAAGTAGAAATAATCATAAAGAAAAAATATAACAAAAATAAAACAAGCAATTTTAAAACTTTTATAATGGTTAAAAAATTTACTTAATTAAAATGAATTTAAAAACAGTTACAAAATTATTTTACATTAACAAAACTGAAAATATAGTGCAATCAGTTCGGACATTGCACAGTGCTCATTCAATAAATGCACAGCTAAACAGATGAGTTTCAAGTCTAGATTGAAATGTACTAGTGTTTTAGCACATCTGATCTCTTCTGGAAGCTGATTCCAACTGCGAGCGGCATAGAAACTAAAAGCAGATTCCCCTTGTTTTGTGTGAACCCTTGGTATTTCTAACTGTATTACTTGAGGATGTGCTAAACGCCTTCTTGATATTGATGATCTTCTCATAAAAAAAGGATGCAAACTCATTGCATTTGCTGTCTGAGAGCATTTCACTGGGATTCTGAATTCAGCCTATATCTCGTAACTTTGAACGCTCCTCTGGTTTCAGTTGTGTTTTTGTTCATTTTGGTGACGTATAAATAAAGTCTTCCCATCTGCCTGCACTTGAGTCTTCGCCTCTTGCGATCCGTGACACTAAGTCGTTAATAACAATGGATGAAAAGTTTAGAGCCCTACTGATGATTAAGTCTAGAGTGTGTCCACCTTTGTGTGTGGGTCAATGTACATACTGAGTCGACAGGTAAAAAAAAGCCTCAAGTCCAAATTTTCATTTATCACCTGTTTGACAAACACTTCCTGGTTCGATGTCCAGATTTGAATAAAAAAAATCTCAAACATGCTCCAAAGTCCCGATCTGAACCAACCGAGTCGCGAACATGCTCCGAAGTGCAGATCTGAATCAACCGAGTCGCGAACAGGCTCCGAAGTGCCGATCTGAATCAACCGAGTCGCGAACAGGCTCCGAAGTGCCGATCTGAATCAACCGAGGGCGCGAACATGCTCCGAAGTCCCGATCTGAAATCAACCGAGTCGCGAACAGGCTCCGAAGTGCCGATCTGAATCAACCGATTAGCGAACAGGCTCCGAAGTGCCGATCTGAATCAACCGAGTCGCGAACATGCTCCGAAGTGCCGATCTGAATCAACCGAGTCGCGAACATGCTCCGAAGGGCCGATCTGAATCAACCGAGTCGCGAACAGGCTCCGAAGTGCCGATCTGAAAACTTTGACCAAAGAATGTAAAAAATAACTCTATTTCTCTAATAACTCTACAACTCTATGAAAGACTCACGTCACGTATCTAAAAATAAATCGCTATAGTAAAAGAGAAATAATAAGAGGAGTGAAGTTTCCTACCATTCTGCTGTGTTTGGTCCTCACGCGCGTCTCCGCCCCTCACACGCGTTTACAGCGCTAAATTAATCATCTTTGCTAATTATTATACATTTACTTCATTGTCAGCTTCAGGTACTTCATTTATTATTGTTCAATGAACTGTTTGAAACAATAAAGGTTGTATTTCAGTAATAATTCAAAATTATCAAAATAAAATATATAAAATAATGGTTTATATTTTAATATCCTTTAAAATATAATTTATTTCTGTGATGTGCAGCTGTATTTTCAGCATCATTCCTCCAGTCTTAAGTGTCACATTATCTTTAGAAATCATGAAAATATGATTTATTATTAGAACTATTAATAGTTGTGCTACCAAATATTATTTTGGAATCTGCGATACTTTTTTAAGGATTCTTCGATGTATATATTTTTTTAAAAGAACAGCGTTTATTCAAAATATAAATCTCTTCTAACAATATTAATCTTTGATATCACTTCTTATCAATTTAACACATCCTGAATAAAAGATTCTAAAGTCTAACAAAGAATACAATTTCTTATAAAAAAAGAAAGGATAAAATTTGACTGACCCCAAACTATTGAACTGTAGTTGAATATTGTTAGAAAAGTCTTCTATTTTAAATAAATGCTCTTCTTTTTAACTTTTCATTCTTTAAAGAATCCTGAAAGAGGTATCACAGTTTCAGCAGCACAACTCTGATAATATATCATCATATTATTCTGATTTCTGAAGATCATGTGACACTGAAGACTGGAGGAATGATGCTGAAAATACAGCTGCACATCACATGAATAAATTACACCCTCATGTACATTAAAATAGAAAAATGTTAATAATATTTCACAATATTACATGTTTTCCATTATTTTTGATCAAATAAATGCTGTCTTGATGAGTAAAATAAATTCCTGTAAAAAAAAACATTATAAATCATTCTGATCCCAAACTCTGACCGGTAGTATGAGTATGTGTGTGTGTTTATATATATATATATATATAAGCCCACTAACACACTGGGCAAGTTTATTTATATAGCACATTTCATACACAATGGTAATTCAAAGTGCTTTACATAAAAGAAAGTAAAAATAATCATAAAGAAAAATTATAACAAAAAATTTACTTAATAAAAATGAATTTAAAAACAGTTACAAAATTATTTTACATTAAAAAAAAACTGTGAAAATATAGTGCAATCAGTTCGGAAATTGCACAGTGGTCATTCAATAAATGCACAGCTAAACAGATGAGTTTCAAGTCTAGATTTAAATGTACTAGTGTTTTAGCACATCTGATCTCTTCTGGAAGCTGATTCCAACTGCGAGCGGCATAGAAACTAAAAGCAGATTCCCCTTGTTTTGTGTGAACCCTTGTTATTTCTAACTGTATTACTTGAGGATGTGCTAATCGCCTTCTTGATATTGATGATCTTCACAGAAAAAAAGGATGCAAACTCATTGCATTTGCTGTCTGAGAGCATTTCACTGGGAATCTGACTTCAGTCTATGTCTCGTAACTTTGAACGCTCCTCTGGTTTCAGTTGTGTTTTTGTTTATTTTGGTGACGTATACATAAAGTCTTCCCATCTGCCTGCACTTGAGTCTTCGCCTCTTGCGATCCGTGACACTACGTCGTTAATAACAATGGATGAAAAGTTTAGAGCCCTACTGATGATTAAGTCTAGAGTGTGTCCACCTTTGTGTGTGGGTCCATGTACATACTGAGTCGACAGGTAAAAAAAAGCCTCAAGTCCAAATTTTCATTCATCACCTGTTTGACAAACACTTCCTGTTTCGATGTCCAGATTTGAATAAAAAAAATCTCAAACATGCTCCAAAGTCCCGATCTGAACCAACCGAGTCGCGAACATGCTCCGAAGTGCAGATCTGAATCAACCGAGTCGCGAACAGGCTCCGAAGTGCCGATCTGAATCAACCGAGTCGCGAACAGGCTCCGAAGTGCCGATCTGAATCAACCGATTAGCGAACATGCTCCGAAGTGCCGATCTGAATCAACCGAGTCGCGAACATGCTCCGAAGTGCCGATCTGAATCAACCGAGTCGCGAACATGCTCCGAAGGGCCGATCTGAATCAACCGAGTCGCGAACAGGCTCCGAAGTGCCGATTTGAAAACTTTGACCAAAAATGTAAAAAATAACTCTATTTCTCTAATAACTCTACAACTCTATGAAAGACTCACATCACGTATCTAAAAATAAATCGCTATAGTAAAAGAGAAATAATAAGAGGAGTGAAGTTTCCTACCATTCTGCTGTGTTTGGTCCTCAAGCGCGTTTCCGCCCCTCACACGCGTTTACAGCGCTAAATTAATCATCTTTGCTAATTATTATACATTTACTTCATTGTCAGCTTCAGGTACTTCATTTATTATTGTTCAATGAACTGTTTGAAACAATAAAGGTTGTATTTCAGTAATAATTCAAAATTATCAAAATAAAATATATAAATGGTTTATATTTTAATATCCTTTAAAATATAATTTATTTCTGTGATGTGCAGCTGTATTTTCAGCATCATTCCTCCAGTCTTAAGTGTCACATTATCTTTAGAAATCATGAAAATATGATGATTTATTATTAGAACTATTAATAGTTGTGCTACCAAATATTATTTTGGAATCTGCGATACTTTTTTAAGGATTCTTTGATGTATATTTTTTTTTTAAAAGAACAGCGTTTATTCAAAATATAAATCTCTTCTAACAATATTAATCTTTGATATCACTTCTTATCAATTTAACACATCCTGAATAAAAGATTCTAAAGTCTAACAAAGAATACAATTTCTTATAAAAAAAGAAAGGATAAAATTTGACTGACCCCAAACTATTGAACTGTAGTTGAATATTGTTAGAAAAGTCTTCTATTTTAAATAAATGCTCTTCTTTTTAACTTTTCATTCTTTAAAGAATCCTGAAAGAGGTATCACAGTTTCAGCAGCACAACTCTGATAATATATCATCATATTATTCTGATTTCTGAAGATCATGTGACACTGAAGACTGGAGGAATGATGCTGAAAATACAGCTGCACATCACATGAATAAATTACACCCTCATGTACATTAAAATAGAAAAATGTTAATAATATTTCACAATATTACATGTTTTCCATTATTTTTGATCAAATAAATGCTGTCTTGATGAGTAAAATAAATTCCTGTAAAAAAAACATTATAAATCATTCTGATCCCAAACTCTGACCGGTAGTATGAGTATGTGTGTGTGTTTATATATATATATATATATATATATATATATATATATATATATATATATATATATATATATATATATATATATATAAGCCCACTAACACACTGGGCAAGTTTATTTATATAGCACATTTCATACACAATGGTAATTCAAAGTGCTTTACATAAAAGAAAGTAAAAATAATCATAAAGAAAAATTATAACAAAAATAAAACAAGCAATTTTAAAACTTTTATAATGATTAAAAAATGTACTTAATTAAAATGAATTTAAAAACAGTTACAAAATTATTTTATATTAAAAAAAAACTGTGAAAATATAGTGCAATCAGTTCGGACATTGCACAGTGGTCATTCAATAAATGCACAGCTAAACAGATGAGTTTCAAGTCTAGATTTAAATGTACTAGTGTTTTAGCACATCTGATCTCTTCTGGAAGCTGATTCCAACTGCGAGCGGCATAGAAACTAAAAGCAGATTCCCCTTGTTTTGTGTGAACCCTTGGTATTTCTAACTGTATTAATTGAGGATGTGCTAATCGCCTTCTTGATATTGATGATCTTCACAGAAAAAAAGGATGCAAACTCATTGCATTTGCTGTCTGAGAGCATTTCACTGGGAATCTGACTTCAGTCTATGTCTCGTAACTTTGAACGCTCCTCTGGTTTCAGTTGTGTTTTTGTTTATTTTGGTGACGTATACATAAAGTCTTCCCATCTGCCTGCACTTGAGTCTTCGCCTCTTGCGATCCGTGACACTACGTCGTTAATAACAATGGATGAAAAGTTTAGAGCCCTACTGATGATTAAGTCTAGAGTGTGTCCACCTTTGTGTGTGGGTCCATGTACATACTGAATCGACAGGTAAAAAAAAGGCTCAAGTCCAAATTTTCATTCATCACCTGTTTCACAAACACTTCCTGGTTCGATGTCCAGATTTGAATAAAAAAATCTCAAACATGCTCCAAAGTCCCGATCTGAACCAACCGAGTCGCGAACATGCTCCGAAGTGCAGATCTGAATCAACCGAGTCGCGAACAGGCTCCGAAGTGCCGATCTGAATCAACCGAGTCGCGAACAGGCTCCGAAGTGCCGATCTGAATCAACCGATTAGCGAACAGGCTCCGAAGTGCCGATCTGAATCAACCGAGTCGCGAACATGCTCCGAAGTGCCGATCTGAATCAACCGAGTCGCGAACATGCTCCGAAGGGCCGATCTGAATCAACCGAGTCGCGAACAGGCTCCGAAGTGCCGATTTGAAAACTTTGACCAAAAATGTAAAAAATAACTCTATTTCTCTAATAACTCTACAACTCTATGAAAGACTCACATCACGTATCTAAAAATAAATCGCTATAGTAAAAGAGAAATAATAAGAGGAGTGAAGTTTCCTACCATTCTGCTGTGTTTGGTCCTCACGCGCGTCTCCGCCCCTCACACGCGTTTACAGCGCTAAATTAATCATCATTGCTAATTATTATACATTTACTTCATTGTCAGCTTCAGGTACTTCATTTATTATTGTTCAATGAACTGTTTGAAACAATAAAGGTTGTATTTCAGTAATAATTCAAAATTATCAAAATAAAATATATAAAATAATGGTTTATATTTTAATATACTTTAAAATATAATTTATTTCTTTGATGTGCAGCTGTATTTTCAGCATCATTCCTCCAGTCTTAAGTGTCACATTATCTTTAGAAATCATGAAAATATGATGATTTATTATTAGAACTATTAATAGTTGTGCTACCAAATATTATTTTGGAATCTGCGATACTTTTTTAAGGATTCTTCGATGTATATTTTTTTTTTAAAAGAACAGCGTTTATTCAAAATATAAATCTCTTCTAACAATATTAATCTTTGATATCACTTCTTATCAATTTAACACATCCTGAATAAAAGATTCTAAAGTCTAACAAAGAATACAATTTCTTATAAAAAAAAAAGAAAGGATAAAATTTGACTGACCCCAAACTATTGAACTGTAGTGAATATTGTTAGAAAAGTCTTCTATTTTAAATAAATGCTCTTCTTTTTAACTTTTCATTCTTTAAAGAATCCTGAAAGAGGTATCACAGTTTCAGCAGCACAACTCTGATAATAAATCATCATATTATTCTGATTTCTGAAGATCATGTGACACTGAAGACTGGAGGAATGATGCTGAAAATACAGCTGCACATCACATGAATAAATTACACCCTCATGTACATTAAAATAGAAAAATGTTAATAATATTTCACAATATTACATGTTTTCCATTATTTTTGATCAAATAAATGCTGTCTTGATGAGTAAAATAAATTCCTGTAAAAAAAAACATTATAAATCATTCTGATCACAAACTCTGACCGGTAGTATGAGTATGTGTGTGTGTTTATATATATATATATATATATATATATATATAAGCCCACTAACACACTGGGCAAGTTTATTTATATAGCACATTTCATACACAATGGTAATTCAAAGTGCTTTACATAAAAGAAAGTAGAAATAATCATAAAGAAAAATTATAACAAAAATAAAACAAGCAATTTTAAAACTTTTATAATAATTAAAAAATTTACTTAAAATGAATTTAAAAACAGTTACAAAATTATTTTACATTAACAAAACTGAAAATATAGTGCAATCAGTTCGGACATTGCACAGTGCTCATTCAATAAATGCACAGCTAAACAGATGAGTTTCAAGTCTAGATTGAAATGTACTAGTGTTTTAGCACATCTGATCTCTTCTGGAAGCTGATTCCAACTGCGAGCGGCATAGAAACTAAAAGCAGATTCCCCTTGTTTTGTGTGAACCCTTGGTATTTCTAACTGTATTACTTGAGGATGTGCTAAACGCCTTCTTGATATTGATGATCTTCTCATAAAAAAAGGATGCAAACTCATTGCATTTGCTGTCTGAGAGCATTTCACTGGGAATCTGACTTCAGTCTATGTCTCGTAACTTTGAACGCTCCTCTGGTTTCAGTTGTGTTTTTGTTTATTTTGGTGACGTATAAATAAAGTCTTCCCATCTGCCTGCACTTGAGTCTTCGCCTCTTGCGATCCGTGACACTAAGTCGTTAATAACAATGGATGAAAAGTTTAGAGCCCTACTGATGATTAAGTCTAGAGTGTGTCCACCTTTGTGTGTGGGTCCATGTACATACTGAGTCGACAGGTGAAAAAAAGCCTCAAGTCCAAATTTTCATTTATCACCTGTTTGACAAACACTTCCTGGTTCGATGTCCAGATTTAAATCAACCGAGTCGCGAACAGGCTCCGAAGTGCCGATCTGAATCAACCGAGGGCGCAAACATGCTCCGAAGTGCCGATCTGAAATCAACCGAGTCGCGAACAGGCTCCGAAGTGCCGATCTGAATCAACCGAGTCGCGAACAGGCTCCGAAGTGCCGATCTGAATCAACCGAGTCGCGAACATGCTCCGAAGTGCCGATCTGAATCAACCGAGTCGCGAACATGCTCCGAAGTGCCGATCTGAATCAACCGAGTCGCGAACATGCTCCGAAGTGCCGATCTGAATCAACCGAGTCGCGAACAGGCTCCGAAGTGCCGATCTGAAAACTTTGACCAAAGAATTTAAAAAATAACTCTATTTCTCTAATAACTCTACAACTCTATGAAAGACTCACATCACGTATCTAAAAATAAATCGCTATAGTAAAAGAGAAATAATAAGAGGATTGAAGTTTCCTACCATTCTGCTGTGTTTGGCAGAGATGTATAGTAACGAAGTAGAACTACTTCACTACTGTACTTAAGTACTAAAAGGCGGTATCTGTACTTTACTAGAGTATTATTTTTTTCTCCTACTTCCACTTTTACTACGGTACATATTTTCGCTGAGTTTAATACTTTTACTCCGATATTTTTTTTTATGTGCTGCATCGTTACTCGTTACAATTATAATAATGTTACGAATCATTCCATTACACCACTGCCAGAACTGTAGATGGCAGGTTTGATGAGGCTGGCACATCATTGAGCGAATCAAGCGAGACTGCGCGTGCTGACTGAACTGCTGTGAAGAGAGAGATGAACACCGAGCCGAGCCAGATAATGACTCGTTCACGAGTCAAGAACCGGTTGCATAATTTTTTGGATGACCAGTAACGTTAGTTCTTTCTGACAGTTCGATTCAATAAACCAGTTGAAGAAAACAGTTCACCGATTCTTTTGCGCTCGATGCAATGGCGTCATTGGCGTTGACTGCACATGGGCTCATAACATTAACACATAATCAGTTCAGAATCAATCACCAAAAGAATCAGTTCGGTTCCAGACACTCTGTGTGTCGGTTTGCTTCACGCTAAATCACACATGCGCAGTATCATCAGCTCCTCGGTTCACGATTCGGACGCGTCTGACAGAAACGGTTCTTGACTCGTGAACGAGTCATTATCTGGCTCGGCTCGGTGTTCATCTTCAGTTCTCTCTTCACATCAGTTCAGTCAGTGTACTGTTTGAGTCAATGAATTACTCCGGGATATTGGTTTGTTTTAACTCAGAGGGAGTGTCAGACACATTAAACAAGTTAAGCTTAATTCATCTGTGGATTAATGCGTATTGGAGACGCGAACTGTTTAAAACGATTCCGTTCGATTTGGTGGACTGTTTCAAATATGGAAGCATATGGGTAGCATTATTCAATTTGGGATGTAATATGCAAAATGACAATGCAATATGTAAAATGGCAATGCATTTCTGTATTTACATTTACATTTTCCAATACATTTGTGCAACGTCTGGTGCAAAATGAAAATGAAAATTAAATTACATAATTTTCATTTGCCATTTCCTACACCAGTTTTAATATGTAAAATGAATATTAATTTTAACGCTTTATAAGTTGCAAAATTAAAATGAAAATGTATTACAGAAATGATTAGATATGTTTAACATGTTAAAGCAAAAACTGTGGCAAAATGATCATTTAAATGCTATTTTTCTTAATTGCATTAACACTCACAGTCAAGACACTTACGATTACATTTTAATTCGGTGTCACGCAATGAATGTAGCAAAACTCAATGTGCACATTGAAAATGCCTTCCGAGCCGATCACGTGTCCCCGCCCTCGCGCCACGTCAATCATTGTGTGAACAAGGCGGGGCTTACAGAAGGTCAGAGACTCAAGTCTCAAGAAGAGGATTCAATCAAGTGAGACAACATGGACAAGACAGTTGGTCCGTGTATGTTTTGATCATTTCGGTTTATGGTTTCAATATTTCATTCGGACTTGTGGGCGGAGCTGAAACGCTGCTTTCATCTGATTGGTCGAATCGGAGCGGTTTTCATCTGACAGCCTTCAGCTCGGTCTTCTCATTCTTTCATGCAGAATAAGAGTCAGTGCCAGTGAAGCACTGAAATGTCTGAAACTACGCTCACTGTTAATTAGCATAATATTTGAATCAGATGTAGCTGGGCACATAATTCGTGCTGCTGAGACCTGCAAATTATTTCTAGGTTGTAGTATTGTATGAATATTGTCCCACTGATAAAAACAGTGCAAATAGTTCTGTCCCTTTGGATAACAGTAAAGTGGAAATAAATATAGTTAAATTTATGAAATAAAATTAAATAGGATTTTTTGGGAAGGTAAGTCTGGCCAGTTATACAAGCAACACGAGTCGGACGAGTCTAAAGATATGAGCTGAATTGGGTGAAACATTAAAGTTCTAGTCTGTGTCAATTACTCTCATAATAAATAATAATAATAATGTTAACTGTATTTTTCGGTATAAGTTGCATCAGTCCAAAAATACGTCATGACGAGGAAAACAACATATATAAGTCGCACTGGACTATATGTCACAATTATTCAAGACCAAGAGAAAACATTACCGTCTACAGCCGCGAGAGGGCGCTCTGGGGTAGGCTACAGGAGCACTGAGCAGCATAGAGCTAATTTTACTATTTTTATTTAGAAATGTAACTATATTCATTTTTACAATTATTTATTAATGTCACACACACACACACACACACACACACACCTAGTGCCTTATGACTTAAAAGATGAGAGTGGTAAATGTTACAGACATGGAACTGTTCAGTCTATTATTGATTTTAATTTCCACTTCACTGTTATCCAAAGGGACAGAACTATTTGCACTGTATTTATCAGTGGGACAATATTCATACAATACTACAACCTAGAAATAATTTGCAGGTCTCAGCAGCACGAATTATGTGCCCAGCTACATCTGATTCAAATATTATGCTAATTAACAGTGAGCGTAGTTTCAGACATTTCAGTGCTTCACTCCCACTGACTCTTATTTTGCCTGAAAGAATGACAAGACCTGTGGAAGCATATGGGTAGCATTATTCAATTTGGGATGTAATATGCAAAATGACAATGCAATATGTAAAATGGCAATGCATTTCTGTATTTACATTTACATTTTCCAATACATTTGTGCAACGTTTGGTGCAAAATGAAAATGAAAATTAAATTACATAATTTTCATTTGCCATTTACTACACCAGTTTTAAAATGTAAAATGAATATTAATTTTAACGCTTTATAAGTTGCAAAATGAAAATGAAAATGTATTACAGAAATGATTAGATATGTCTAACATGTTAAAGCAAAAACTGTGGCAAAATGATCATTTAAATGCTATTTTTCTTAATTGCATTAACACTCACAGTCAAGACACTTATGATTGCATTTTCATTCGGTGTCCCGCAATGAATGTAGCAAAACTCAATGTGCACATTGAAAATGCATTCCGAGCCGATCACGTGTCCCCGCCCTCGCGCCACGTCAATCATTGTGTGAACAAGGCGGGGCTTACAGACGGTCAGAGACTCAAGTCTCAAGAAGAGGATTCAATCAAGTGAGACAACATGGACAAGACAGTTGGTCCGTGTATGTTTTGATCATTTCGGTTTATGGCTTCAATATTTCATTCGGATTTGTGGGCGGAGCTGAAACGCTGCTTTCATCTGATTGGTCGAATCGGATCGGTTTTCATCTGACAGCCTTCAGCTCGGTCTTGTCATTCTTTCAGACAGTATAAGAGTCAGTGCGAGTGAAGCACTGTAATGTCTGAAACCACCGCTCACTGTTAATTAGCATAATATTTGAATCAGATGTAGCTGGGCACATAATTCGTGCTGCTGAGACCTGCAAATTAGTTCTAGGTTGTAGTATTGTATGAATATTGTCCCACTGATAAATACAGTGCAAATAGTTCTGTCCCTTTGGATAACAGTGAAGTGGAAATTAAAATCAATAATAGACTGAACAGTTCCATGTCTGTAACATTTACCACTCTCATCTTTTAAGTCATAAGGCACTAGGTATGTGTGTGTGTGTGTGTGTGTGTGTGTGTGACATTAATAAATAATTGTAAAAATGAATATAGTTACATTTCTAAATAAAAATAGTAAAATTAGCTCTATGCTGCTCAGTGCTCCTGTAGCCTACCCCAGAGCGCCCTCTCGCGGCTGTAGACGGTAATGTTTTCTCTTGGTCTTGAATAAATGTGACATATAGTCCAGTGCGACTTATATATGTTGTTTTCCTCGTCATGACGTATTTTTGGACTGATGCAACTTATACCGAAAAATACAGTTAACATTATTATTATTATTTATTATGAGAGTAATTGACACAGACTAGAACTTTAATGTTTCACCCAATTCAGCTCATATCTTTAGACTCGTTCGACTCGTGTTGCTTGTATAACTGGCCAGACTTACCTTCCCAAAAAAATCCTATTTAATTTTATTTCATAAATTTAACTATATTTATTTCCACTTTACTGTTATCCAAAGGGACAGAACTATTTGCACTGTTTTTATCAGTGGGACAATATTCATACAATACTACAACCTAGAAATAATTTGCAGGTCTCAGCAGCACGAATTATGTGCCCAGCTACATCTGATTCAAATATTATGCTAATTAACAGTGAGTGTAGTTTCAGACATTTCAGCTGAAGGCTGTCAGATGAAAACCGATCCGATTCGACCAATCAGATGAAAGCAGCGTTTCAGCTCCGCCCACAAGTCTGAATGAAATATTGAATCCATAAACCGAAATGATCAAAACATACACGGACCAACTGTCTTGTCCATGTTGTCTCACTTGATTGAATCCTCTTCTTGAGACTTGAGTCTCTGACCGTCTGTAAGCCCCGCCTTGTTCACACAATGATTGACGTGGCGCGAGGGCGGGGACACGTGATCGGCTCGGAATGCATTTTCAATGTGCACATTGAGTTTTGCTACATTCATTGCGGGACACCGAATGAAAATGCAATCGTAAGTGTCTTGACTGTGAGTGTTAATGCAATTAAGAAAAATAGCATTTAAATGATCATTTTGCCACAGTTTTTGCTTTAACATGTTAGACATATCTAATCATTTCTGTAATACATTTTCATTTTAATTTTGCAACTTATAAAGCGTTAAAATTAATATTCATTTTACATATTAAAACTGGTGTAGTAAATGGCAAATGAAAATTATGTAATTTAATTTTCATTTTCATTTTGCACCAAACGTTGCACAAATGTATTGGAAAATGTAAATGTAAATACAGAAATGCATTGCCATTTTACATATTGCATTGTCATTTTGCATATTACATCCCAAATTGAATAATGCTACCCATATGCTTCCATAAAGACCGAGCTGAAGGCTGTCAGATGAAAACCGCTCCGATTCGACCAATCAGATGAAAGCAGCGTTTCAGCTCCGCCCACAAGTCCGAATGAAATATTGAAGCCATAAACCGAAATCATCAAAACATACACGGACCAACTGTCTTGTCCATGTTGTCTCACTTGATTGAATCCTCTTCTTGAGACTTGAGTCTCTGACCTTCTGTAAGCCCCGCCTTGTTCACACAATGATTGACGTGGCGCGAGGGCGGGGACACGTGATCGGCTCGGAATGCATTTTCAATGTGCACATTGAGTTTTGCTACATTCATTGCGTGACACCGAATTAAAATGTAATCGTAAGTGTCTTGACTGTGAGTGTTAATGCAATTAAGAAAAATAGCATTTAAATGATCATTTTGCCACAGTTTTTGCTTTAACATGTTAAACATATCTAATCATTTCTGTAATACATTTTCATTTTAATTTTGCAACTTATAAAGCGTTAAAATTAATATTCATTTTACATTTTAAAACTGGTGTAGGAAATGGCAAATGAAAATTATGTAATTTAATTTTCATTTTCATTTTGCACCAAACGTTGCACAAATGTATTGGAAAATGTAAATGTAAATACAGAAATGCATTGCCATTTTACATATTGCATTGTCATTTTGCATATTACATCCCAAATTGAATAATGCTACCCATACGCTTCCATATTCAAAAAGATCCGGTTACATCGAATGATTCGTTCGCGAACCAGATATCACAAACTGCTTTGTTTTTAACTGTCTTACAACAGACACGTAAGAGAAGACAATGCTGATCCTCTGATGTCTTACGGGTTTGAAACAACATGAGGGTAAGTTATTAATGACATCATTTTGCAAATTGGGCTAACTAACCCTAGTAACCATTTTTTTGTTTACAAGAAGTTACAGTCAAAGGAATTGTGATTGTCCTTTAGGTTAATCATTTGAAATAGTAAAAACAATATGTTCAAACTTTTGACTACTTTCTATAATAGCTACATAACACAATACTTCTACTTTTACTTTCAGTACTTGAGTAGTAAATTTTAAAATAGACTACTTGCAATACTTAAGTACAAAAAATGTTGAATACTTTAGTACTTCTACTTAAGTGTGGTGCTTAAAGAGCACTTTTACTTCTACTCAAGTCACTTTTTTGATAGAGCACTTGTACTTTTACTCAAGTATGGTTCTCTAGTACTTTATACATCTCTGGTGTTTGGTCCTCACGCGTGTCTCCGCCCCTCACACGCCCATTTACAGCGCTAAATTAATCATCTTTGCTAATTATTATACATTTACTTCATTGTCAGCTTCAGGTACTTCATTTATTATTGTTCAATGAACTGTTTGAAACAAAAAAGGTTGTATTTCAGTAATAATTAAAAATTATCAAAATAAAATATATAAAATAATGGTTTATATTTTAATATCCTTTAAAATATAATTTATTTCTGTGATGTGCAGCTGTATTTTCAGCATCATTCCTCCAGTCTTAAGTGTCACATTATCTTTAGAAATAATGAAAATATGATGATTTATTATTAGAACTATTAATAGTTGTGCTACCAAATATTATTTTGGAATCTGCGATACTTTTTTAAGGATTCTTCGATGTATAATTTTTTTTTAAAAGAACAGCGTTTATTCAAAATATAAATCTCTTCTAACAATATTAATCTTTGATATCACTTCTTATCAATTTAACACATCCTGAGTAAAAGATTCTAAAGTCTAACAAAGAATACAATTTCTTATAAAAAAAAGAAAGGATACAATTTGACTGACCCCAAACTATTGAACTGTAGTGAATATTGTTAGAAAAGTCTTCTATTTTAAATAAATGCTCTTCTTTTTAACTTTTCATTCATCAAAGAATCCTGAAAGAGGTATCACAGTTTCAGCAGCACAACTCTGATAATAAATCATCATATTATTCTGATTTCTGAAGATCATGTGACACTGATGACTGGAGGAATGATGCTGAAAATACAGCTGCACATCACATGAATAAATTACACCCTCATGTACATTAAAATAGAAAAATGTTAATAATATTTCACAATATTACATGTTTTCCATTATTTTTGATCAAATAAATGCTGTCTTGATGAGTAAAATAAATTCCTGTAAAAAAAAAACATTAAAAATCATTCTGATCCCAAACTCTGACCGGTAGTATGAGTATGTGTGTGTGTTTATATATAAGCCCACTAACACACTGGACAAGGCAAGTTTATTTATATAGCACATTTCATACACAATGGTAATTCAAAGTGCTTTACATAAAAGAAAGTAAAAATAATCATGAAGAAAAATTATAACAAAAATAAAACAAGCAATTTTAAAACTTTTATAATGATTAAAAAATTTACTTAATTAAAATGAATTTAAAACAGTTACAAAATTATTTTACATAAAAAAAACTGTGAAAATATAGTGCAATCAGTTCGGACATTGCACAGTGCTCATTCAATAAATGCACAGCTAAACAGATGAGTTTCAAGTGTAGATTTAAATGTACTAGTGTTTTAGCACATCTGATCTCTTCTGGAAGCTGATTCCAACTGCGAGCGGCATAGAAACTAAAAGCAGATTCCCCTTGTTTTGTGTGAACCCTTGGTATTTCTAACTGTATTACTTGAGGATGTGCTAATCGCCTTCTTGATATTGATGATCTTCTCAGAAAAAAAGGATGCAAACTCATTGCATTTTCTGTCTGAGAGCATTTCACTGGGAATCTGACTTCAGTCTATGTCTCGTAACTTTGAACGCTCCTCTGGTTTCAGTTGTGTTTTTGTTTATTTTGGTGACGTATACATAAAGTCTTCCCATCTGCCTGCACTTGAGTCTTCGCCTCTTGCGATCCGTGACACTACGTCGTTAATAACAAAGGATGAAAAGTTTAGAGCCCTACTGATGAATAAGTCTAGAGTGTGTCCACCTTTGTGTGTGGGTCCATGTACATACTGAATCGACAGGTAAAAAAAAAGCCTCAAGTCCAAATTTTCATTTATCACCTATTTGACAAACACTTCCTGGTTCGATGTCCAGATTTGAATAAAAAAAATCTCAAACATGCTCCAAAGTCCCGATCTGAACCAACCGAGTCGCGAAAATGCTCCGAAGTGCAGATCTGAATCAACCGAGTCGCGAACAGGCTCCGAAGTCCCGATCTGAATCAACCGAGTCGCGAACAGGCTCCGAAGTGCCGATCTGAATCAACCGATGGCGCAAACATGCTCCGAAGTCCCGATCTGAAATCAACCGAGTCGCGAACAGGCTCCGAAGTGCCGATCTGAATCAACCGAGTCGCGAACATGCTCCGAAGTGCCGATCTGAATCAACCGAGTCGCGAACAGGCTCCGAAGTGCCGATCTGAAAACTTTGACCAAAGAATTTAAAAAATAACTCTATTTCTCTAATAACTCTACAACTCTATGAAAGACTCACATCACGTATCTAAAAATAAATCGCTATAGTAAAAGAGAAATAATAAGAGGAGTGAAGTTTCCTACCATTCTGCTGTGTCTGGTCCTCACGCGCGTCTCCGCCCCTCACACGCCCGTTTACAGCGCTAAATTAATCATCTTTGCTAATTATTATACATTTACTTCATTGTCAGCTTCAGGTACTTCATTTATTATTGTTCAATGAACTGTTTGAAACAAAAAAGGTTGTATTTCAGTAATAATTCAAAATTATCAAAATAAAATATATAAAATAATGGTTTATATTTTAATATCCTTTAAAATATAATTTATTTCTGTGATGTGCAGCTGTATTTTCAGCATCATTCCTCCAGTCTTAAGTGTCACATTATCTTTAGAAATCATGAAATTATGATGATTTATTATTAGAACTATTAATAGTTGTGCTACCAAATATTATTTTGGAATCTGCGATACTTTTTTAAGGATTCTTCGATGTATAATTTTTTTTTTAAAGAACAGCGTTTATTCAAAATATAAATCTCTTCTAACAATATTAATCTTTGATATCACTTCTTATCAATTTAACACATCCTGAATAAAAGATTCTAAAGTCTAACAAAGAATACAATTTCTTATAAAAAAAAAAGAAAGGATAAAATTTGACTGACCCCAAACTTTTGAACTGTAGTGAATATTGTTAGAAAAGTCTTCTATTTTAAATAAATGCTCTTCTTTTTAACTTTTCATTCATCAAAGAATCCTGAAAGAGGTATCACAGTTTCAGCAGCACAACTCTGATAATAAATCATCATATTATTCTGATTTCTGAAGATCATGTGACACTGAAGACTGGAGGAATGATGCTGAAAATACAGCTGCACATCACATGAATAAATTACACCCTCATGTACATTAAAATAGAAAAATGTTAATAATATTTCACAATATTACATGTTTTCCATTATTTTTGATCAAATAAATGCTGTCTTGATGAGTAAAATAAATTCCTGTAAAAAAAAAAAAATCATTCTGATCCCAAACTCTGACCGGTAGTATGAGTATGTGTGTGTGTGTTTATATATATATATATATATATATATATATATATATATATATATATATATATATATATATATATATATATATATATATATATATAAGCCCACTAACACACTGGGCAAGTTTATTTATATAGCACATTTCATACACAATGGTAATTCAAAGTGCTTTACATAAAAGAAAGTAAAAATAATCATAAAGAAAAATTATAACAAAAATAAAACAAGCAATTTTAAAACTTTTATAATGATTAAAAAATTTACTTAATTAAAATGAATTTAAAAACAGTTACAAAATTATTTTACATAAAAAAAACTGTGAAAATATAGTGCAATCAGTTCGGACATTGCACAGTGCTCATTCAATAAATGCACAGCTAAACAGATGAGTTTCAAGTCTAGATTTAAATCTACTAGTGTTTTAGCACATCTGATCTCTTCTGGAAGCTGATTCCAACTGCGAGCGGCATAGAAACTAAAAGCAGATTCCCCTTGTTTTGTGTGAACCCTTGGTATTTCTAACTGTATTACTTGAGGATGTGCTAATCGCCTTCTTGATATTGATGATCTTCTCAGAAAAAAAGGATGCAAACTCATTGCATTTGCTGTCTGAGAGCATTTCACTGGGAATCTGACTTCAGTCTATGTCTCGTAACTTTGAACGCTCCTCTGGTTTCAGTTGTGTTTTTGTTTATTTTGGTGACGTATAAATAAAGTCTTCCCATCTGCCTGCACTTGAGTCTTCGCCTCTTGCGATCCGTGACACTACGTCGTTAATAACAATGGATGAAAAGTTTAGAGCCCTACTGATGAATAAGTCTAGAGTGTGTCCACCTTTGTGTGTGGGTCCATGTACATACTGAATCGACAGGTAAAAAAAAGCCTCAAGTCCAAATTTTCATTTATCACCTGTTTGACAAACACTTCCTGGTTTGATGTCCAGATTTGAATAAAAACAATCTCAAACATGCTCCAAAGTCCCGATCTGAACCAACCGAGTCGCGAACATGCTCCGAAGTGCAGATCTGAATCAACGAAGTCGCGAACAGGCTCCGAAGTGCCGATCTGAATCAACCGAGTCGCGAACAGGCTCCGAAGTGCCGATCTGAATCAACCGAGGGCGCAAACATGCTCCGAAGTCCCGATCTGAAATCAACCGAGTCGCGAACAGGCTCCGAAGTGCCGATCTGAATCAACCGATTAGCGAACAGGCTCCGAAGTGCCGATCTGAATCAACCGAGTCGCGAACAGGCTCCGAAGTGCCGATCTGAATCAACCGAGTCGCGAACAGGCTCCGAAGTGCCGATCTGAATCAACCGAGTCGCGAACAGGCTCCGAAGTGCCGATCTGAAAACTTTGACCAAAGAATGTAAAAAATAACTCTGTTTCTCTAATAACTCTACAACTCTATGAAAGACTCACATCACGTATCTAAAAATAAATCGCTATAGTAAAAGAGAAATAATAAGAGGAGTGAAGTTTCCTACCATTCTGCTGTGTTTGGTCCTCACGCGCGTCTCCGCCCCTCACAAGCGCGTTTACAGCACTAAATTAATCATCTTTGTTAATTATTATACATTTACTTCATTGTCAGCTTCAGGTACTTCATTTATTATTGTTCAATGAACTGTTTGAAACAAAAAAGGTTGTATTTCAGTAATAATTCAAAATTATCAAAATAAAATATATAAAATAATGGTTTATATTTTAATATCCTTTAAAATATAATTTATTTCTGTGATGTGCAGCTGTATTTTCAGCATCATTCCTCCAGTCTTAAGTGTCACATTATCTTTAGAAATCATGAAAATATGATGATTTATTATTAGAACTATTAATAGTTGTGCTACCAAATATTATTTTGGAATCTGCAATACTTTTTTAAGGATTCTTCGATGTATAATTTTTTTTTTTAAAAGAACAGCGTTTATTCAAAATATAAATCTCTTCTAACAATATTAATCTTTGATATCACTTGTTATCAATTTAACACATCCTGAATAAAAGATTCTAAAGTCTAACAAAGAATACAATTTCTTATAAAAAAAAGAAAGGATAAAATTTGACTGACCCCAAACTATTGAACTGTAGTGAATATTGTTAGAAAAGTCTTCTATTTTAAATAAATGCTCTTCTTTTTAACTTTTCATTCATCAAAGAATCCTGAAAGAGGTATCACAGTTTCAGCAGCACAACTCTGATAATAAATCATCATATTATTCTGATTTCTGAAGATCATGTGACACTGAAGACTGGAGGAATGATGCTGAAAATACAGCTGCACATCACATGAATAAATTACACCCTCATGTATATTAAAATAGAAAAATGTTAATAATATTTCACAATATTACATGTTTTCCATTATTTTTGATCAAATAAATGCTGTCTTGATGAGTAAAATAAATTCCTGTAAAAAAAAACATTAAAAATCATTCTGATCCCAAACTCTGACCGGTAGTATGAGTATGTGTGTGTGTTTATATATATATATATATATATATATATATATATATATATATATATATATATATATATATATATAAGCCCACTAACACACTGGGCAAGTTTATTTATATAGCACATTTCATACACAATGGTAATTCAAAGTGCTTTACATAAAAGAAAGTAAAAATAATCATAAAGAAAAACTATAACAAAAATAAAACAAGCAATTTTAAAACTTTTATAATGATTAAAAAATTTACTTAATTAAAATGAATTTAAAAACAGTTACAAAATTATTTTACATAAAAAAAACTGTGAAAATATAGTGCAATCAGTTCGGACATTGCACAGTGCTCATTCAATAAATGCACAGCTAAACAGATGAGTTTCAAGTCTAGATTTAAATATATTAGTGTTTTAGCACATCTGATCTCTTCTGGAAGCTGATTCCAACTGCGAGCGGCATAGAAACTAAAAGCAGATTCCATTGTTTTGTGTGAACCCTTGGTATTTCTAACTGTATTACTTGAGGATGTGCAAATCGCCTTCTTGATATTGATGATCTTCTCAGAAAAAAAGGATGCAAACTCATTGCATTTGCTGTCTGAGAGCATTTCACTGGGAATCTGACTTCAGTCTATGTCTCGTAACTTTGAACGCTCCTCTGGTTTCAGTTGTGTTTTTGTTTATTTTGGTGACGTATAAATAAAGTCTTCCCATCTGCCTGCACTTGAGTCTTCGCCTCTTGCGATCCGTGACACTACGTCGTTAATAACAATGGATGAAAAGTTTAGAGCCCAACTGATGATTAAGTCTAGAGTGTGTCCACCTTTGTGTGTGGGTCCATGTACATACTGAATCGACAGGTAAAAAAAAGCCTCAAGTCCAAATTTTCATTTATCACCTGTTTGACAAACACTTCCTGGTTCGATGTCCAGATTTGAATGAAAAAAATCTCAAACATGCTCCAAAGTCCCGATCTGAACCAACCGAGTCGCGAACATGCTCCGAAGTGCAGATCTGAACCCTTTGATATTATGTGACTGAATTGTGAGAAATGTGCAGCATGTGAATATTTGAATCCATGAACTTTTGTCTGATTTTTTTTTTTTTTTTTTTATGCACTGTGACTTTCTTGAAGGAAATGAGTAACTGAATCTTTGTGAAAAGAAAATTCATTTGATGAGTTATCTCTGTGCTTTTTGAGTGAAAATTAATATATTGTGGTGTGTTGAATAGCCTGACTGGACTGTGGTAACTTAAATTGAGAATTGGATTTCTATAAAACCGGATGTTTTGGATGTGTATTGTCTGATGTTGAAAAAAGTTGTAAATTGACTGTATAGAGTAACTCTGTTTTTTTTTTTTTTTTGCCCCTGTTGCCAAAAAACACATACACTGGCTCTGAATCTTTCATTTTTCATTTTTATTTTTTCCCAACATTTCAAATAGTCCCACATATTACAAGAAATGGCCACTTCCTCTTCCCCATCTTCCACCTATGTGGATATTGATGCCCCTGATGTCCCTAGTATTTCCACTCCAATTTGGCCACCTCCTGTACAAACTTATTCAGGCCTTCTTTCACGTAACCCAACCATGTATGACATTTCCCCACTCCACATAGTTTCGTTTACACTGGAACCCCGGTGAATGTGCCCGCCCCTGCTCTTGCTCCAGTGCAACCCCTTCCCTGGGCCTCATCATATGACAGCATGCAACTGTGTACATCTGGTGATGTTACATCTCCTTCAATGGCTCAGCATGATCTGCCAGGAAATCTTCCAACCCCTGGTAGGGGAATTCAACAAATTTATGCTCATGTTCATGATAATTGGAACAATCTAATGGAATTCATGAAAGGACAGGAGAAAACCGTAAAAGAGCTTACCCAGGTACTGAAAACCTCATCTTCTCACCATGAAAATCAGATTACTGATCTTGCAGCTAAGGTGGAGACTAACAATCAACAGGTTGTCACACTAATGACTGCAGGTAAACAACAAGAGGAAGCTGAGACCGACCAAATGGTTAAGGCTGTGCAACTGATGATGTCAAAGGAGATTCAAAAAATGGAACTGTCCCTTACTTCTGTAGTCCGGGATAAGGTAGAACAGCTACGTGTGGAGATCCAACAAGATATTAAAGCTATGCAACGTGCACTTCAGGGTAGCCTTGATCAGGTAACCACCAATCTTCAGCAATGTGAAACACAAATTCACAAATGTCGTACTGGTGTAGCTGAGCTGCAACATGATGTTCAAGTCTTAAAGGAAGACAAGGCTAAAGTGCAAACAGAAAAAAACACTCAAGTTTCTATTTTTCCCCCAACAGAGATTGTTTCAACACCTTTCAAAAGTGACCATATTAAATTAACATTTCCCACTTTTGGGCGTCCTACTGATGATGCTGACCCCCTGTTGTACTTGACCAAGTGTCAAGATTTTCTGGCTCTACATCCTTTAAATGATGCAGATCTCCTGGCTACCTTCCGCACAGTGTTGCATGGCACTGCACGCGACTGGTGGGAAGTAAGTCGCTTCCATATAAACATTTGGAAGGAGTTTGAGTCTGCATTTCTCTCTGCTTTTTTGTCTGAGGACTATGAGGATGAGCTGGCTGAACGTGTCCGCACTAGAGTTCAAGGGGAGAAGGAATCAGTAAGAGACTTTGCATTTACTTATCGAGCATTGTGTAAAAGATGGAAAGCCACCTTAACAGAAAACGAGATTGTCAAAATGATCCTAAAAAATATCAAGCCTTACCTTGCAAGTCAGTTACGCAGTCGTGTGAACACTGTCGAAGATTTGGTAAGACTTGGACACCAATTGGAAAAAGACCATGAAGAACAGCTTCGGTATGAAGGTCGTATGGGCTTTAAACAACAAGCCAATTCACAAAAACAATTATCCAACCGATCTGCTGAGAAACCGTTTGTTCAGTGTTGGAGATGTAATGGACCGCATCCTCCAGGAAACTGTCCAAAGTATGTACATCCTCCTTCTCCGCAGTCTTCTGGTCAACATCAAGAACATTTCACCCATGAAAAGTATTCTCACCACTCTGCAAAGTCAGGAGGCCGACCATCCAATAACACTGTAGCAGCCTCTGAAATACCACAGGCACAAGCAGAAACTCAGAAGATTCCAAGATCAAATGCATTCATGACCATACCTCAACAATTAGTAGTTCCAATTAGCATTGGATCTTGGTCTGGGAAAGCGATCGTGGATACTGGAGCAAGTTACACGTTAATTCATGAGAATCTTATGGAGCAAATTGCAAACCCTCTTCATCTCCAACCTTGGTCCTGTGGTCCTCTTTACTTAGCTAATGGCAAAGCTGAGGGTCCTTTAGGATGGATAAACATTAATGTTCATCTGCACAAAAAATCCATCACAGTACCTGCTGTGGTTCTCCCTTCTCAAGCTCTTGCTTATGCCATCATCTTGGGATTGGACTTCATTTTTTTCAGTGGCTTACAAATTAATGTCAGTGAACAAAAATATTATTTTCAGTCAGACCCTTCTGAAGAACATCCATTCCAACCTGGAAATGCTAGTGAACCACTGGTGAACTCCCCACCAATGAAGGAAAAGAAAAGAACTAGCAAAGGCAAACTAAACCTAACCTTGTTAAGTGCTGTTCCTCCTCCCTTAACCATGTTACAAACTGACAGTGTGGATGATGCAACCTTAATTAGAGATGCTGTAAGTAAAGCACATCTACCTATGGGTGGAAAACAACAGCTACTTCAGATATTAGAAAGCAACCCACAAGTATGTACTCACCAAACTGGGCGAACGGATGTCCTACAACATTACATCTATACTACCTGCCAGGTTCCTATCAAACAGTGGCCATATCAATTATCCCCTGTCAAGCAACAAGCAATGGAGGAACAATTGGAAGTAATGTTGAAAGAGGGGATTGTGGAGCCACCACATTCTGCTTGGGCCTCACCTGTAGTTCTGGTTCCAAAGAAAAATGGAAAGTTAAGATTCTGTGTAGACTACCGTAAAGTTAATGGAATTACTGAAAATGACGCTTACCCTCTTCCGAACATCACTGAGATCCTAGAATCACTCTCCGGGGCATCCATTTTCTCCACTCTAGACCTTAACTGTGGATATTGGCAAGTGATGATGGACCCTGATAGTAAAGCCAAGACTGCTTTTATTGTGTCTGCAGGTCTGTATCACTTCAATGTCATGCCTTTCGGGTTAAAAAATGCCCCTGCTACCTTCCAGAGGCTGATGGAGACAGTCCTGGGGGAGCTAAGAAAGAAAATATGCTTTGTCTATATTGATGACATTATCATTTATTCTTCGTCAGTAGTTCAACACTTCTATGACCTGAAAACTGTTCTCCACAGGCTGGAAACTGCCGGTCTCACTATTAACTTGAAAAAGTGCAATTTTTTCCTTCCAAAAATCACCTTTCTAGGACACGTGGTGAGCAATAAGGGCATCACAGCTGATCCAAGTAAAGTTGAAGCCATTCGTGCCTTTCCTGCTCCCAACACCTTGAAGGAAGTTCAGAGGTTCTTGGGATTAGCCGGTTGGTACTAAAATTGCTTTTCTAAAATTGCTGAGCCCCTCAATTCCCTGAAAAAAAGGGACAGGTGTTTAAATGGACAAAACAGTGTCAGCAAGCGTTTGACCAGTTAAAAGCATGCCTTACCTCGCCCCCCATTCTCGGCCACCCTGATCTGCAAGTCCCGGTCATTGTTTACACAGATGCCAGTGATACTGGACTGGGAGCCATTCTCTCGCAGAGAAAAGAACTAGGTAGGGAGGAGGTTATTGCATATGCCAGTCGAACATTAACTGGAGCAGAGATCAACTACACGGCAACAGAAAAAGAGTGTCTGGCAGTTATATGGGCCTTAGAGAAGTGGCAACATTACCTGGAATACAAGCTTTTCACGGTTGTCACAGACCATTCCGCTCTGCAATGGGTCATGGGATCCACTAAAACCAACAGCCGCCTCATCCGATGGGTCTTAAGATTGCAAAAATTCAACTTTGTCATTGAATTCCGTAAAGGGAAATTAAACGTTGCCCCTGATGCTCTGTCCAGGTCATCAGTCACAGCAAAGACTCCTATCACAGCACTTTACACCAAGCAACAGACGGATCAACTTTCAGAGCTTCCAGTGACCGATATTGTTCTGTGGGAAGAACAGCATAAAGACTGTGAAGTAATAAAGTTAGTGGTGAAATATTTTTTTTGTTTGTTTTATTTTATGGTTATAAAATGCACTTTGGAAACAAGTTCTGTGGACTGATGAGGTTAAAATATAACTTTTTTGCCAGAATGAGCAAAGGTATGTTTGGAGAAGAAAGGGCACAGAATTTAATGAAAAGAACCTCTGTCCAACTGTTAAGTATGGGGGTGGATCGATCATGTTTTGGGGTTGTATTGCAGCCAGTGGCACAGGGAACATTTCACGAGTAGAAGGAAAAATGGATTCAATAAAATTTCAGCAAATTCTGGATGGTAACTTGATGCCATCTGTGAAAAAGCTGAAGTTAAAGAGAGGATGGCTTCTACAAATGGATAATGATCCTAAACACACCTCAAAATACACGGTGGATTACATCAAGAGGCATAAACTGCCTTAACTATCATTTTGCATTATTGAGACACTGTTTTCCAAATTAATGTTGTTCAGTGCTTTGACACAATGTATTTTGTTTAAAGCACTATATAAATAAAGGTGATTGATTGATTGATTGATAAACTAAAGGCTTTGCCATGGCCTTCACAATCTCCTGACCTCAACATAATTGAAAATCTATGGATAGACCTTAAAAGAGCAGTGCGTGACAGACAGCCCAGACATCTCAAAGAACTGGAAGACTTTTGTAAGGAAGAATGGGCAAAGATACCTCAAACAAGAATTGAAAGACTCTTGGCTAGTTACAAAAAGCGTTTACAAGCTGTGATACTTGCCAAAGGGGGCAGTACAAGGTATTAACTCTGCAGGGTGCCAAAACTTTTGCAGACACTATTTTTTTGTTTTCTGTTATTTTGAAAGTGTAAATGATGGAAATAAAATCTAACTTTCTTTGACCTAGTATAAGGATGTCTAATCTGACATTTGATGCCTTTTGGAGATTTTTCCATCTTTTCTTGGCGTCTTTATGCACATTAATAAAAACTTTTACCTGGGGTGCCCAAACTTTCGACCCCCACTGTATATGTGGATTTCCAGTCAGGATTTAGACCTTATCATAGTACTGAGACTGCTCTCCTTAGAGTTGCAAATGATCTGCTCTTATCATCTGATTGTGGGTGTATCTCTCTATTAGTTTTATTGGATCTTAGTGCTGCGTTTGACACAATTGACCACAGCATTCTTTTGCATAGACTTGAACACTTTGTTGGCATCAGTGGAAGTGCATTAGCATGGTTTAAATCGTACTTATATGGCCGCCATCAGTTCGTAGCAGTGAATGAAGATGTATCATATCGATCACAAGTGCAGTATGGAGTACCTCAAGGCTCAGTACTAGGACCGCTACTCTTCACGCTTTATATGTTACCCTTGGGAGATATCTTCAGGAAACATGGTGTTAGCTTTCACTGTTATGCTGATGATACTCAGCTCTATATTTCTTCACAAGGCCCGGTGAAACACAACAATTTGAAAAACTAATGGAATGCATAGTCGATATAAAAAATCTGCTAAATTCAGAAAAAAACAGAGGTGTTAATTGTAGGACCTAAAAACTCTGCTTGTAATAACCTAGAACACTGTCTAAGACTTGATGGTTGCTCTGTCAATTCTTCGTCATCAGTTAGGACCTAAGTGTGCTATTTGATCGCAATCTTTCCTTAGAAAGCCACGTTTCTAGCATTTGTAAAACTGCATTTTTCCATCTCAAAAATATATCTAAATTACGGCCTATGCTCTCAATGTCAAAAGCATAAATGTTAATCCATGCATTTATGACTTCAAGATTAGATTATTGTAATGCTTTATTGGGTGGTTGTTCTGCACGCTTAGTAAACAAACTACAGCTAGTCCAAAATGCAGCAGCAAGAGTTCTTACTAGAACCAGGAAGTATGACCATATTAGCCCGGTCCTGTCATCGCTGCACTGGCTCCCTATCAAATATTGCATAGATTTTAAAATATTGCTTATTACTTATAAAGCCCTGAATGGTTTAGCACCTCAGTATTTGAATGAGCTCCTTTTACATCATACTCCTCTACGTCCGCTACATTCTCAAAACTCAGGCAATTTGATAATACCTAGAATATCAAAATCAACTGCGGGCGGCAGGTCCTTTTCCTATTTGGCGCCTAAACTCTGGAATAACCTACCTAACATTGTTCGAGAGGCAGACACACTATTGCAGTTTAAATCTAGATTAAAGACCCATCTCTTTAACCTGGCATACACATAACATACTAATATGCTTTCAATATCCAAATCCGTTAAAGGATTTTTAGGCTGCATTAATTAGGTAAACCGGAACCGGAAACACTTCACATAACATCCTATGTACCTTTTACATTGTTAGAAGAATGGCATCTACGCTAATATTTGTCTGTTTCTCTCTTGTTCTGAGGTCACCGTGGCCACCATATCCAGTCTGTGTCCAGACCAGAGGGTCACTGCAGTCACCCGGATCCAGTACGTATCCAGACATGATGGTGGATCAGCACCTAGAAAGGACCTGTAGAGCCCTGAAAGACAGCGGAGACCAGGACAACTAGAGCCCCAGATACAGATCCCCTGTAAATACCTTGTCCCAGAGGACCACCAGGACAAGACCACAGGAAACAGATGATTCTTCTGCACAATCTGACTTTGCTGCAGCCTGGAATTTAACTACTGGTTTCGTCTGGTCAGAGGAGAACTGGCCCCCCCAACTGAGTGTGGTTTCTCCCAAGGCTTTTTTCTCCATTCTGTCACCGATAGAGTTTCGGTTCCTCGCCGCTGTCGCCTCTGGCTTGCTTAGTTGGGGTCACTTCATCTACAGCGATATCATTGACTTGATTGCAAATAAATGGACGGACACTATTTAAACTAAACAGAGATGACATAACTGAATTCAATGATGAACTGCCTTTAACTATCATTTTGCATTATTGACACACTGTTTTCCAAATGAATGTTGTTCAGTGCTTTGACGCAATGTATTTTGTTTAAAGCACTATATGATGCTTTAAATAAAGGTGATTGGTTGATTGAGTGATTGAATGTGCAAAACTTCTGGTAAGTGCAGGAAACATTCAATATTTGTGATATAAGCCACTGTTTATGATTTTGATAATAAACTAAAATTGCATGATAACAAATACCGGTTTGCAATATTAGGCAGCAAAACTGACTGTTTTAACAGCTTTACTGTTGTAAAAAAAGAAAAAGAAAAAAAAAATGAAAATTATATTTGTGCTGCACAGAAAGGCTTCTGGTCATGCTAAAATAAAAGACTGCAATGGTCACAAATAAATAAATAAAATAAATACCCATTTAAATATACATGCAATAAAACAAATATCTCAGTTCTGAGTGGTTTGCTAAATGTTGTTTTTTTTTTTTTTTTTTTTTTTTTTTTGTATATGTGTCAATGCGTGTGAACATTGCAGACTGGAAGCTGTAATACAGACCGTCTGTACTTTCAGTCCGATGTTTACTGCTGCTGGTGGCCCCCTTCCGACTAAACACACACACACACACACATACACATCTATTATGTTTATAGCATTTTACATAAAATTGATCAACTGAATCCCATGCTGAGACTAAAATATAATGTACTTCCCACACGCCCATGACAGCTTTGAACTCAATTACTCCTCTATATGTAACAGTGAGCCTGCAAGTTCTGGGTTATTAAAATTAACAGACCATGACATTAATTTCATAATTAACATCATTGTTAAGTGTCAAACACTAAGCAGGTAAAGAAACCATCAAATCAATTCTGTTAGATATGTTTATACAGTTTACATT
The DNA here is from genome assembly GCF_023724105.1 of Carassius gibelio. Lineage (NCBI taxonomy): Eukaryota > Metazoa > Chordata > Actinopteri > Cypriniformes > Cyprinidae > Carassius > Carassius gibelio. The sequence goes on from NC_068414.1 coordinate 30,838,100, forward strand.
CAATTTCTGACTGATCTGATTCCACATTACATACATTTTTAGATGGCTCACGCACGATATATGGTAAATAATAAAAGAGTTCATATACATACACTAGAAGGCGATATTTGTTACTGTAGCTAAATGTTTTTAGCTGTGCCTGTGACTAATTTTAATGAATGCTCTCTTTAAGGGTCATTTTTTTCACTTTACATTTTTGAAATGATATTTATTGCAGGGGAGAGCAGGGCACAACTTAACATTTCGTGGCTTGTGTAAATCCACTTGATGTTCAGATTATTTCCTTTTTTCCACACTATTTTAACACCTGTAAATATATGGCTTTGTTTCATTATTTCAGGTAAATTCAAAATCTTATAAATTACATATGATCACTAACATTAACATCTTTTTTTTTTTTTTTTTTGATTTTATAAAATCTATAAAAGCTTTTTCACCCAACTAGTTCTTGTCACTTTAAAAGCTTTTTTTTTCTGTGAGTTAATGAATAATCTTATCATGAATAGATAGTGAAGTGCTTAAAATTACTAATTAAGCATTTTTTAAAGAAAAGAGAGAGAGAGAGAATAAGGGTTATGTAAATGGAAGTTTGATGATATTTGTGTCACGGCAAGGATCCAATGAGGCACGGAGATAGAACCAATTGCAGGTAAGTCGTTTATTTAGGGATAATCCAAAGGGGTAAACAGTCCAGGCAGGGGTCAAAACCAAACATAATCCAAACAACATAAATATGACACAATCACAAAACAAAGCAGGGCAAGACAAGACAAGGCAAGGCAAGACAAGACAAGGCAAGAGTTGACAGACATGAATAATACTCGACATTAAACAAGGACTCCGTAACACAGACTAAGACAGACTGGGTATAAATAGACAGAATGATAATGAGGGAAGAGGAGAAAGGTGGGGGACAATCAATTACACAACAAGGAGGAAGGTGACCAAATAAGGGAACAGGAAGTGATCTGGTGACAGACACCGTGAGTGAATGATATTTTCATCATTGTATCATTTCCTTTAAAACAATTTTTAGATTTAAAAAAAAATGCATGAATGTATGAACTGAAAGTTTAATGACATTTGTAAGCATTGAATAATGATCTGTTAAGCATTAGTGTTTGTTAATGATTTATCAATGGAGATTTTAATAATTGTAAACCATCTGTAAAAAATAAGATATATGTGAAGATATATTTATTTTATTTTATTTATTGATTTTGAAAGTGCATGATCATATGAACATGATATCATTAGATAATGTTTAATTATTATATTAGTAAACATTAACAGGGCAAGCTTTATAGTGTTTGTTAATGATTTATTAATGAAAGTAATTATAATGTGTTACCAAAAATACAAACTAAAATGTTTTGTAAAAAAAAAATATATATATAACTGTAAAATAAGAGCAGACTTTTAATAATTAAAATTGAACTAATTTTAGAGTTTGACAATGATTTGACAAAAGCTCTGGAGTAGGACCAGAGATGTATAAAGTACTAGAGAACCATACTTGAGTAAAAGTACAAGTGCTCTATCAAAAAAGTGACTTGAGTAGAAGTAGAAGTGCTCTTTAAGCACCACACTTAAGTAGAAGTACTAAAGTATTCAAAATTTTTTGTACTTAAGTATAGCAAGTAGTCTATTTTAAAATTTACTACTCAAGTACTGAAAGTAAAAGTAGAAGTATTGTGTTATGTAGCTATTAAAGAAAATAGTCAAAAGTTTGAACATATTGTTTTTACTAATTCAAATGATTAACCTAAAGGACAATCACAATTCCTTTGACTGTAACTTCTTGTAAACAAAAAACAGTTAGTAGGGTCAGTTAGCCCAATTTGCAAAATGATGTCATTAATAACTTACCCTCATGTTGTTTCAAACCCATAAGACATCAGAGGGTCATTTAGAATTTTTTGAAGCATCGAAAATACATTTTGGTCAAAAGATAGCAAAAACTACGAATTTATTCAGCATTGTCTTCTCTTCCGTGTCTGTTGTAAGACAGTTAAAAACAAAGCAGTTTGTGATATCTGGTTTGCGAACGAATCATTCGATGTAACCGGATCTTTTTGAAACAGTCCACCAAATCGAACTGAATTCGCGTCTCCAATACGCATTAATCCACAGATGAATTAAGCTGTTAACTTGTTTAATGTGTCTGACACTCCCTCTGAGTTAAAACAAACCAATATCCCGGGGTAATTCATTGACTCAAACAGTACACTGACTGAACTGCTGTGAGAGAACTGAAGATGAACACCGAGCCGAGCCAGATAATGACTCGTTCACGAGTCAAGAACCGTTTCTGTCAGACGCGTCCGATTCGTGAACCGAGGAGCTGATGATACTGCGCATGTGTGATTTAGCGTGAAGCAAACCAACACACAGAGCGTCTGGAACCGAACTGATCCTTTTGGTGATTGATTCTGAACTGATTCTGTGTAAATGTTATGAGCCCATGTGCAGTCAACGCCAATGACGCCATTGCGTCGAGCGCAAAAGAATCGGTGAACTGTTTTCTTCAACTGGTTTATTGAATCGAACTGTCAGAAAGAACTAACGTTACTGGTCATCCGAAAACCGATGCAACCGGTTCTTGACTCGTGAACGAGTCATTATCTGGCTCGGCTCGGCTCGGTGTTCATCTCTCTCTTCACAGCAGTTCAGTCAGCACGCGCAGTCTCGCTTGATTCGCTCAATGATGTGCCAGCTTCATCAAACCTGCCATCTACAGTTCTGGCAGTGGTTTGTAATGGAATGATTCGTAACATTATTATAATTGTAACGAGTAACGATGCAGCACATAAAAAAAATATCGGAGTAAAAGTATTAAACTCAGCCAAAATATGTACCGAAGTAAAAGTGGAAGTAGGAGAAAAAAATAATACTCGAGTAAAGTACAGATACCGCCTTTTAGTACTTAAGTACAGTAGTGAAGTAGTTCTACTTCGTTACTATACATCTCTGGGTAGGACTGGCCTTGCCACAAGATCAAAGACCAGTACCTAGGGCTGGGATAAACAATTATTTTTTAAACGATTAATCTAGCGATTATTTTTTCGATGCATTGATTAATCTAACGATTAATTTTTTCAGACCGATTCGATTTGCGATTATCTCCCCATTTGACTACTAACAATTTATAAATGTTGATTTACATATCTGAATGAAAAAAACATGAATTCCTTAACATTGCAATATATGTTTATTGCTCTTAAAATTACAAAATAAAAGACTGACTAAGAATGTATTACTTTGCACTTGTATTGAGATAGCATTCAATAAAACCTTAAAGGCTTGAAAACACATAGCTTACTGAAACAAGCTTACTGAACACATAGGGCCTAGCTTACTGAAAAAAAAGTTATTCTTTCAGATGAAAATAACAACAACTTGATGTCTAGCATTCTATAAGAAAGGTCACCCAAAATACTTGTTTAGAGCAATTGAAAGAATACAGTAACCAATGTAAACTTGAGGGCTTTAAGCTAATGCAGAGAGTACTTTTCCAAAAAAAAAAAAAAAAAAAAAAAAAAATTAACAGTGGGAACCAGCCTGTCATGGAGAAAAAGAAAAACTCTGAATGCTCCAAGTGAAACTTTGGCGTTCCGCCCTTTTTCTATCGTGTCTAATGATTTTGGTTAATATTCACAAGGGAGAGAGAGAGAGAGCAAGACAGCGCTCGTGTAGTTTGAAGACTGTGAGTGCGCGAGCGCGCGTGAAACTTTGGTGTTTCGCCCTTTTTCTATCGTGTTTAATGATTTTGGTTAATATTCACAAGGGAGAGAGAGAGAGAGCAAGACAGCGCTCGTGTAGTTTGAAGACTGTGAGTGCGCGCGCACAGCCGGGGCTCTCTCCATAGACAGTAAAAGAAAGCTCTCTCTCGTACGCGCCCTGTCAGGCGCAGCAGTCATTCAGCGCACATAAGGTAAACGTTTTGCAATCGTTTTTTAAGGGAAATAAAAACAGGTCAACGAATCGATGCGCATATTTTGCATCGACAAATTTTTTGCGTCGACGTCATCGATGACCTCGACGCGTTGTCCCAGCCCTACCAGTACCATATGTATCACAAGGGAATTAAACAACCACAAATGAAACAAAAAGAAATGCCGGATCAGAACATCATAGATCAGATATCAAGAACATTGCTTGTGCACTCACAGCTTGTACACTCCATCAGTATGTCTACGCTAGAGAAGTACAAGTAGAAAGTTATCACAAGCTACTGGAGAGTATCTTTAAGGAGCTGCTCCATCAAAAACCATTGATGTTACAGAGGATGCTCCACTAATATAATTTCTCACCATACCACTTTAGCTAAAACATTTCTTAACAGGTTCGACGGTGAGAGTCCTGGTTGGTGAGTTAGTTAAGGAGTAACAATGTTTATTTTCTTCTTTGCAGGTTGAAACGGTGTAGATGAGGTGTGAGGACATGAGAATGCAGGTGAGCAGGAAAATAATCAGGTATGTGTAAACCTTGACAAGACCAGATAATAAGGGACTGAAGGGCGACTGCTTCTATTTAGGTAAGTGATGAGGTGAATGAGGGCAGGTGTGTTGATTGGTGATCAGTTGCAGATGTGAAGCAGGAAATGGAGTCCAGGAAATGGGAAACACTGTGAAATTTAGTGCTTACTGTGGTAAGATGACTGAGCAGGTGGCTGGCTGGTGATTGGGATGGTGACTGGGATGGTGACTAGGCTGGTAAACTTGTGACAGTATCTCTCCCTCCTCCCCAAAAGTAGTCTAACCAGAGAGAGAGGGCAGGTGTCCAGGAGCTGTGGCAGGTAACGGAAGGGTGAATAGGGTGGTGCTTGCCGGTTAGGATACCTCTCATGTGGCATCGACAGTTCAAGTACTAAGGAGGTGCATGCACTCACGGAGCCAGGGAGACGCCGGCTGTTTAGGAGGCCATGGTGGAGCCGGCCATTCAGAAGACCCTGGGGCAAGCTTTGGAAAGTGCTCTGGAGGAGAAGACACTGGAGGGTGATCTGGAGTGGATGACCACCAGAATACAGGAGTCGAGTTTAGGGATTTACTATCCATAAGAGGAGGAACAGTTCTCCTAGCTGGGATGAGAAAACTCTGCTTGATTACAGACCGAATGACACTCCTGGCCATGACTGGAGACCTTTAATCTGACTGAAGAAGGAACGGGTCTCCTGGCCGTGATAAGGACATTTAATCTATTTGAAGAAAGAACAGCTCTCCTGGTTATGACAAGGGGATTTAAATCTGACTGATAAGGAACAGCTCTCCTGGCCGTGATAGAGAAGCTGATTCTTACAGTGAGGGGAATGGCTCTACTGGCTGTGGCAAGGACATTTTAATCTGACTGAAGAAGAAATGGTACTCCTGGCCATGATATGGCGGTTTCTCAATATTTTCTGTATTTGTACACTTTTTGTGCACCTCGCTGCCTGAAACTATTCCAATTCAAAGTTCACATCTAGCCAAGCACAGTTCAAATGCCCCTTTTATATTTTATTGAAAATCCCCATTTACTGAGGATTTATCAGATGAGCCTGTCACATGGTGAATGATGGGATACATTTCTCACCAATGAAGTCTTGCTGAAAAATGAAAGATTTGGATTCAAAAATTTGACTAATTTCTTAGGGATAATGGCATTTCCAAGGCCAGAAAGTGGTAAAGTACAAATGCAAAATACTATTGGATGTCAAGACAACAAGAAAGGCAAAATGTGCGTGCTAATCCAAAGCACTCAAAGAAAAAAATAGACATGTACAAAATCAATCAACAAAGAACAAACTAAGACTAAGCAAATAGAAGTTCATCGTGAATTAAATGAAGACACTTAATGCAGCAGAGAGTGTGAATTGTACACGAAATGTAAATTGTGCAATAAAAAGAACCACTTCACACAAAAAAAAAAATAAAAATAAAATGCACAATTGAAAATTAAAACTAAGAGAAGCACATGTTTGCAAAGTGAAAAAGTTTAGATCAGTGATTCTGAGCCAGTGGGTCATGTAGTCAGTGGCAGACTACCCCATATTATTATTATTTTTATTTTTTTATTGACAAATCTTGCTATTTTCTAATTATCTAATTGTTCTTATGAATTTATATGATCAAAAACACTCAAGTCAAGATGCATTATCTAAAAACTAATTTAAGTTTAAATATTGCAACACCAATCACATCACAACGTCAGATTGAACGTTTGTTCAATCAGATGTAGTAACTATGTTACTGTAATATGGATTTTCTGAAAAGAAAAGCAGATCTGGGAGACAGACCTGTGCCAGCAAAAGCTTCGAAGTGACTGGTGAGAAAATACAATGCTGAATACATTACATTTGGTTTTATAAGGGCAGGTACAGAGACTAAGCATTTTTTTGCCCAATCAGGTATCTAGGTGACACAGTTTAAAGTTCTTGAGAGTATGGAATCTCTCATTGCATGACACAGCGCAGAACTTCTCCACACTGCCTGCACTTGTAGTGTCTGCCGGTCAACACTTAAAGGGTTAGTTCACCCAATATTCAAAATGATGTCGTTAATAAGTCACCTTCATTTCTTTCCAAACCCGTGAGACCTAAGTTTATCTTCGGAACACAGTTTAAGATATTTTAGATTTAGTCCGAGAGCTTTCATTGAAAACCTATGTACGGTATACTTTCCATTAGGGGTGGAGGATATCTCGATATTTAAAATATAGAGAGATATTTTTTAAACACGATATGGATTTTTACATACGTATATATCGATATATTGTTTATATTTAATCCTGATTCTGCCACTTTGCATGTTTGTCTTCTCTGTGCTGTGCTCGCCCCTTTTAAACAAGTAGACTTTTCATCTATATAGCTCACTAAACCTAATCTGCAGTAGTCGCATAACAGATTAACGACAGAGTAAATCATTGTACTTTCTTTTATTATGTGTTCTTACTATCATATTTGAAAAGGCCCTTGGAATGTATTTAAAAAAGTCATTGGTGGGCCATGAGTCGCAAAAAGGTTGAGAACCCCTGGCTTAGATGACATACAAGTAAAAAGCACACAAGCTGTGAAAATATAAATGCAGAAGGATAAAGAAAAGTGGTCACAGAAACTCCAAATATAAGATAAATTGCATTTAAACTGGTGAAGAATGCAATTTTCTGTCATTAAATACTTTCAACTCACTTGCATCAAGAAGAAACTGAATAAATCTACCTACAGTACATGTTGCTTACACACTGAAGACACCAGATGTCACCAGTGGGCCAAAGGCTGCCGATCTGTGGTATAAGGGACAAAAACACAGAATTCAATTTCAAAGACAGTTCTGTGATGTTAGGAAGAGTCACATGTCAAGCATTAGGCATGATAAAAAGAGGAGAGGAAATTAAAGTTTGAGAACAACATGCTAAAATAATATGAAGATATGTTCAGTAGACGCATGCCAAGATAACATCACATTAAAGTGAATACAACCTTCCCCCAACTAGATCATGCCACACAAATAGTTCCAGTTGCCTGGGGGGGGGGGGGGGGGGGGTAATTAATAAGAAAAACAAGCTCTACAGTGAACATGCTGCAGTATCTTGCAAAGTTCATTCTGAAATTGTCAGAAGTAGGTGCACACTTCAGGCAGTTGCTTTATAAAAATAACTGGATAGATCAAAAGCTCTGAATGCACAGGACTGGTAAATCATGGATCACAAGCGAATGAAACAATAATAAATGAAACAAAAATAAATGCCAGATCAGAAAATCATTGATCAAATATCAAGAACATTGCTTTTGTACTCACAGCTGATTTAGCCATTGTATTCAGATGTGAAACACTCCATCAGTATGTCTACGCTAGAAAAGAACAAGTAGAAAGTGATCACAAGCTACTGGAGAGTATCTTTAAGGAGCTTCTCCTTCAAACATCATTGAGGATGCTCCACTAATTTTTCACCTTATCACTTCAGCTGAGAAAAGAAATGTTAGATAGAGTTCATAAATCACTCCTAGGCATGGTACTATTTACTGGCCAGGTATGTCAGCTCAAATAGAGATGGTATCTCAATGTGTCAAATGCAACAGTCACCAAAACAGTCACCAGAAAATCACTTATACCCCTGACATTGCCAGGAAAGCCCTGGGAAAAGATTGGTACAGGTTTGTTTCAACACAATGGTTTGTGTGTGTGTGGACTGGTTCCTCATATTTCCAGAAGTTGTTTCCTAAAGCTGAATGAAACAATGAGCTGTCATCACTGCTTTCAACGCTCTTCAAATAGCTGAACACATTGTAATGCTATCACACTACACAAGGAGATGGTAGATGGGTCCGATAAGGAGTAACAACATTTATTTTCCTCTTTGCAGGTAGATGGGCTGAAGACGAGGTTTCAGGATGTTAGAATGCATTGCCAGCCACTCATGGAGTCAGGGAAGTGCTGTCCCTCCTGGCCGTGACAATGACATTTATTCTAACTGAAATAGGAATGGCTCTCTTAGCTGTAACGAGGTGATTTAATCCGACTGAAGATGTAAGGGCTCCCCTGGAAGTGAAGAGATTTAATCTGAATGAACAAGAAACATTTTTCCTGGCCCTGATAGAGAAACTGATTCTTACAGAGAGGGGAATGGCTCTCTTGGCTGTGGCAAGGACATTTATTCTGACTAAAGAAGAAATGGAACTCCTGGCCATGATAGGGTGGCAGATTCTTACAGCGAGCGGAATGGGTCTCTTGGCTGCGGCAAAGACAATTAATCTGACTCCTGCACTCCTGGCTTTGTGTGTAGGACTCAGATATTTGGCAGAAACATTTAATGGACTTTGGTCTGGGGCTGAAGCCTACTCCAGATTCTGATAAAGTGCTGAAATGCGCTCTGGGTTCTAGTCAAAGGCTGGAGCCTGCACTGGACTCTGATCTGGGGTTTGAGCCTGCATTGGTCTCTGGTCAGTGGCTGGAGCCTACACTGGACTCTGGTCAGGAACAAATACCCTCTCTGTGCCTAATTCAGGAACGAAAGCATTCTCTGGGCTAAACATCAAAACAGGGGCCATCTCTAGGCTAAACTCGGGAACAAGGTCCCTCTCTGGGCTAAACTAGGGAACAGGAGCCCTCTCTGAGCTAAACTCCGGAACGCAAGCCTTTTCTCAATTCCGGTTAGGGGATAGAGATGATCTGGAGCTGTTCTCTGAGAGGGGTGTGTGGTCTGGATGGGGTTCTCAAATGGGCTTCTGGCCTTAAGGTAAACTTGGAGTTAACTCACTGAAACAAGTGGGCTCTAGTGCAGATTCAAGGGTAAGAGTAGGCTATGTACTGAGTTTTGGGGTTGGAATGGACTCTGAATTTGTTTGGACTGTAGTGTATTCTGGACTATGCTTGATTAAATGAGTGAACTCGGGGGCTGGAGCCGATACTGAAGTGGACTCAGAGCCTTGAGACGCCACTGGAGTTGATACAGTCTGTGATGCAGTGGAGCCAGCTGGTGCAAACAAACTTAAGTAAATAACCATATTTAAAGAGCAAGAATTCTGTGAATCCTGTGTTAAACTCCCCACGATTAACAAATAAAAAAAAAATGTAATGAGTGTTTGTTGTGCGGCAAAATAGATCATGCATTGTATCAATGATCATCATTGCGTTTCATCCAGGTACAATATTCAAAGAAGAGATGACAGAACAACATCAACATACATTGAAAAATGTTTATTAGGCCAATGGTGTGGTGGTGGATGTTCATTAATTTATTGCCAGAGGATGAGTTCTGAACCTAAAAAGTAACAGAAGAACATAGTAATAAGTAATTTAAATGGTAGTTGGTACCCATGTATATTTGCTACTATTGTAAATCAGTGTAGCTGTAACCATCCAGGTGTTCTGGGAGTTTTTTGTTTCACTATGCAAGTGGAACCTTAAACCTTGTGATAATCTAAATTTGTAACTGAACACGTATACAGATGAGGTTTTCTGTACTTTATCCCAACATTACACAAAGAAATGCATTCAGTCACTGATGGCTGCACAAAACAAAAATGTGCACTGCAAACTAATAAAAACATCAAACTATTATGAAATGATGAATCAAATGTAGTTTAGGATTAAGTTTATCCAATGCTTAAAATAAATTTATCTTTTTTTTATATTCCATCAAATCTGTTGAGTTTCAAGGATTGAGAACAGAAATTCTGAGTTCTGGGAAACTCATTAATAGTCATGTATGCTCTGCCCATTGAAACCCAAAAACTCACGAACTTAAAATCTCGTAACATAGTCGGCAACGGAAGTGGGATTCAAATACCAATGACTCGTTTAGGCTGTACAAAGACTATTTATTATTTTGGGAGACAATAACTTTATTTATCGTGCACTTTCAGCTTTACAACTTTGTAGCTCTTTTAGATTCACATACAGCTAACATTACACACTGCATTAAAAGCAATATTGGAAATGGCATATTAGGGGCACTATCTTACGTAAGTGTCCCTACCCATCTGCAAATTCATAAACCCATCATAATTTTTGCTTAGTGAGAAAAAAATATTTACTGCTGGTGTTAGGGATCATGTAGTCTCTTCATAAAGAGGGATTCATAAATCTTTCCTGTAAGAGTGGACGCGGTCAATTGTAAATTTTGTAAAAACAAAAACACCTGCCATAGGCACAGATAACACAGTTTTACTCTTCTTTTATTGAGTTGGTTCTGTGCTCTTCGATAACTGTCTGGTTTTGGTCAGCCAGCAAATCAGAGACTACAGCTACTAAGACAGCAAAAAGGATCATTAGAAGCATTTACACTGTCTGGCCAGTGCAAGCCAGGGCTTAAAATCTGCCAGATGGGGCTAATAGCCTTGGGCCAGTAGCACTGAGGCCAGAATAGCACAGGGTTTCCACAGTGGAGCCTGAAGCTCCGCTGCACGTCACTAAAACACACCCTTTACACGCCTTTTAGGAACAACGTCATGCAACCTCATCATTTCACCAACAAAGAGAAGTTATCAGAAAACTAAGAAATAAGTCACTGGAACATGCGATCACACACGAACACGATAAAAGCGGTTTGTTTGCATGCTTTGTTAAATATTCAAATTCAAAAGCATCAATGTTTTACTACAGAATAAATGTTAAATTGATCATAATTCATTAATTTATCAGGACACAAAATTAATCATAAATGTATTTATATTTTATTTATTTTTAACGTTTATGAAAATAGCCTGCTTATTCAGTCGAGTCTGTTTCTGTTTATTTGTAGCCACAGTACATCACATTAAGAATGAATGAAAATATCTCTACTTTTATAAAAGCTCCTGAACATAAAACATTATTAAATTTTTATGATAGGCTAATGTGGCGCTATAACTCTAGAGACTAGATTTATGAAAGATAATATAAGTTAATATAAGTAATTACACCATTGTGATAGAAAATAAAAACTCCGCAGATATGCATCTTTTGTCTATAAATCCTTATTGACGCTGTTCAGTGAGTCTATGTGAACACAAATAAACCGCTGCTGACCTGACTGAATATGAGTGAGTGATTAATTTCTATTCAAAATGTGGCATAATACGGATTTATTATTTTGCACTTCTGACATAAATCACTAAATATCTGTCACTGCAACAATGTTTTATCAAAATATTGGTCAAATATCGAAACTAGAGTCTTTAAACTTTCAATTGATGCACAGTTTGTCCAGATGAAGTAAGACAGTGATGTTTAATGTGCTGTGAAAGTGAAACAATAATAAACTGGGGCCGTCGGCGATGTTCGCACGTAAAGGGGTTTTAAAGTATCTTTTGATTTTTTTTTTTTTTTATAATTTATTTCTTATCATTTCAAATGAGTATTCAACATTTTATGTCTTGTATATCAAAAAATTATTCATGCATTTGTAACTGCAGGTTAAATGCATTCTTGTCCTGCACTAAACAGTGTGTAAATACATCTAAATGCCACTTCCGATGAAGCTTCTGCATTTCGTCTGCATTGAAAAGATGAGTTTGTTGATACTGATATGCCTGGTAACAGCCCAAATGTCTTATTATTCTAAATAACTGATTTCTTTAATTAAAAACAACTAGTTTGAGATTAATAGGCCTGTGCCAGGGGTGCCAAACTCAGTTCCTGGAGGGCCATATAGCCCTGCAGAGTTTAGTTCTAACCCTGCTCCAGCACACATATCATGTCGTTTTCAAATAAGCCTAAATGATTAGATTAGCTGGATCAGGTTTGTTTAATTAGGGTTATATCTAAACTGTGCAGGACTGTGGCCCTCCAGGAACTGAGTCTGACACCCTTGGTCCCATTTTTGCCTCCCCATCACTGTTAAAATGTAACTAAGTAATTTTTACTCTGAGTAAATTTTAAACAAGCTACTTTTTACTTTTACTTGAGTAGATTTTTAGACTGGTACTTTTACTTGTACTTAAGTAAAATTTCATTCATGTAATGGTACTTTTACTTGAGTAGAATATTTTTGTACTCTTTCCACCTCTGGAAATGAGACTGGCCCTGGCACGCACTAGCACGCCCGGTTTAAGCTCGGCAGTAGAAATCAGCTATTGGTGTCCACCTACCCAGTCTTTGGGATTCGTAAAACTCCAGAGAAGAGAAGAAATGGGCAGTTAACATAATCAAAGACCTCTCTCAGCCCATACACAACCTGTTTGCACTTCTCCCATCAAGCAGATACTACAGTTCTCTGTGCACTAGAACATCTAGGCATAAAAACAGAGTCCCCCTCTCCCATGCCATCTCCAGCTTAAACAGATAACGCATTAATCATTACCTGTGCTCTGTAATTAATTTCTGTAGTTCATTTTCCAACTTTAATTACTGTCTCTTTCCCAAGTATTATGTAAATACATATGCATGTCTTTATTTATAGCTGTATATACTGTAGAGCAGGGGTCTTCAAACTTTTTGTGAGTGAGGGCTCCCTGAAGGGATAAAATAGTCTTGAGGGCTACTTGATATAGGCACACACCGCACACACAAAGTTTCAAGTTTTGAAAAATACAACAACAAACAGTAATATTGTTAAATATTATGACAATTGAATTTATAATTACCGTATATACCCGAAAATAATATATACCTGAAAAATGGGGGGTGGTCTTATATTCGCGATATAGACAAAATCACGGGGGGAAAGGGAGAAAGAACAGCGGCATAAATATGAAATAGTGACTGAATGATTTCGGCTATACTTGCATGCAAAATTAGAAAAGCAACATAATATCTGTGTTTAACTAAATTAAAACGCTGCTCCTCTGCCTCACGAGATGCAGAGCGAGAGAGACAGAGAGGTGCGCGCGCGCGAGACGAAGAGAGAGAGAGAGGTGCGCGCACGAAACGCAGAGAGAGAGAGAGAGAGAGAGAGAGAGAGAGAGAGAGTTGAACATCGGACACTAAGGAAATTATTTCATTTCCATTCTTGTGATCTTTAAACAGAGTGTTGGTTGTCACAGTCATTGTTCCCTTGACAAATTCACCATCAGAGAAAGTTTTTTTGTGTTTCGTTAAAAAATGAGCAACTCTATATGAAGCTTCGGTTGCAGCCTGTGATTTTTTTAGCGGGTTTTGTAAAAAATTATCGCTGCCTGCTTAATGTTGTTTTCATCTCACTAACTTTTTCTTTTCTAAGTGATGTACCTGGTGGATAACGAACAATGAAGGTCTTGTGGGTTGTGGTGAAATGTCTCTCCACATTGTATCTCTTGGCAACCGCAATGCTATAGCTCCACAGATGAGGAATACAGCCTCCTTCTTTTTTGCATGACTTGCATCATCAGCCATAATTAATATTTTTTTTTTTTTTTTTTTTTTTTTTTTTTTTTTATAGTTCAATTTATCTCATGTATGTACCGTCTGCCCGCGACTGCCTCAACTCACATAGATACAGACGGTTGGTCTGGGAACGCCCCCGTGAACGCCCCGTCACGTGATGTGAATTTAGCCCGTGTACCATTTTGATGAGGAGAGTACGGGGAAGAGGCATGCGCGTAATTTGCAGGGGGGTTACAGGGGTCATGACCCCCCAAAAAATTCAAATCATTCAGATTAAAATAATATGAAATATTCAGAATGAATACTTTTGTTCGTTTTCTTTATTAATTTCATTTGCCAGCAAGAAAGATAGTATCATATTTTAAATAATCTGTAATGTAAATTAGCATGTTACCTTTTACACAAGAAAATTATTCATATGCCGCGAGTTTAACCCCCCCAATGGTAGACCCAAAGTTACGCCCTTGGGAAGAGGTATCATGTCTTATACCCTTTTCTCATAAAAGTGACTGAAATGCACTGCCTGTGTATTCTGTGCCATTGTCTGATCGTATGCATTTGATTCTACCGTATGGTGCACAGTCTGCAAGGAACTTCTCTGTCGCTAGAAAAGTGTCACTCTTGTTCTTCTTAGAGGGGGGGTGAAATGCTCGTTTTCACTCAATATCCCGTTAATCTTGATCGAGTAGTACTGCATCCTTCATAACTACAAAAAGTCTTTAGTTTTATTATATTCATAAGAGAAAGACAGTCTGTACCGATTTTTCCTGGAAAAACACGACCGGCTGGAGGCGTGACGTGTGGGCGGAGCTAAATAATCACGAGGGCCAGTAGGCTTTTGCGTTGAGAGCATGTGGAAGCTGTGACATTACCGTGAGGAAAAAAACATCATCCAAAACAAACCATGGCTTACAGTCAGATTCAGCCATTTATTTATGATCCAGAATCAGATCCCGAGGCTGAAACTGAACGAGAGCAGCAGCAGCAACGACTCGCTCCGAGCGGGGCTCGAACCCGGGTCTTCGGCATGGGAGGGGACGCACTAACAAGGAGGTAAAGATATTTTAAGCAGTTTTACTCACCGCCTGCGGTTTCAACACACGATCGTGACCCTTTTTTGTTGGGATTGCATCATCCTTAAGATATAAGGCCTGGCAACCAAAAACACACTTCTTTTGTGACTTTTCGTGACGCTCTCGCTCTGATCAGTGAATCGCTCTGATCAGTGAAATGCCTGTGCTCAGCCTCGCTATACGGGAGTGCGCGCTCTTCCGCAAAAGTGCCCTTAGGACCCATATAAGGAAATTCCGCTCCATCTAACGTCACACAGAGCCATACTTGAAAAAAACTTTCCGAAACTTGTGACAAACCGGAAGGAGTATTTTGGGAACAAAAATACTCCTTCAAACGTACAACTTAATTTTTGTAACTTTGTCCATGTTTAGCATGGGAATCCAACTCTTTAACAGTGTAAAAAACTCAGTATGCATGAAATAGCATTTCACCCCCCCTTTAAGGAAGTAAACAGATATTGCCCCTGAAAAATCATCTGTGAATGAAATTGCATACTTATATCCATCTTGAGAAGTTGGTTCAATGGGACCTGCTAAGTCAGTGTGTACTAACTCTAGTGCCTCGCAAGCCTTTGCGTCAGTTTTCCTATTTCTGCTGTTGATGAACTTTCCCTCAGCACAAACGTTACAGTCTAGTTTGGTATTACTTGTGATTTTCATACCCTCTACCACTTCAGGTAATTTCAACACATCTCTAACATTACAATGTCCCATGATCTCATGCAATGTTTTAACATCATCTGTTGTAGCAGCTTGATCGGAGATGATGCTCTGTGGATATGATGGTATGAACAAGGCCTTCTTTAGAGTGATCCTGACGCATTTCCCTTCCACATCCAGCAGTAACACATCTGCGTCACCCCGCTTTAATGCCACATTGTTCATCCTGGCTCCATCCGCCAGCTCCATGTAGTGTGACTTTGGGTCGAAACTCTCATCAAATTTTGTGAAATCATTCTTCTCTGTTAAAATGTGGGATGTTGCTCCACAGTCTACCATTAGTCCATTTTTCGTAATATTATTTGGAAGAAATATTTGACTGACTTTGAAAACAAATGTTTGTCCTTTCTCACGTTCCTCTTGTTTTTCTGCAGCCTGTTTTGCTTCATCTTTGTGCCCGTCTTTCCTCTGGCGACATGTCTCATCACTGTGTGTTGAACTTCTATGGTAGCTGCACCACTTAGGTACGCCTTTTTGGCGGCAATTACGTGCAACATGACCGCGGTTTCCACAGCAAGGTCACGGATGCTAGGTTTACTTTCTTCACATTGTAAGTTTTGGGTTTATCATCAAATTTTTATGTCTCTTCATAGCTTCTTAGTTTGCTTTTGAACTGGGTGAAAATCAATTCTTCACTACTCTGTGTAGTATGGATAGCAAAAGGTTTGTAGGAATCTGGCAGGCCCTTTAGGATCATAGCACTTATTACTTCTTTTGCGTTCCTTAGGGAAGTCACCGCTTTCTCAGCTCGGATAATGTAGTCTGTTATCGTCTCGTCAGATTCCTTCTTTAAGGAAGTTAGTTCAGTGTATAGGGCGATAATTCTCGGCTTACCCTGACTGGCGTAGTGATTTCGAAGTATTTGCAGAGCTTTCCTGCCGTCATCAGTCGCCTCTGCATCACCAGTGACAAGCTTTTATCGTCGAGAAACTGGATTAGTTCAGCGTAGCACTCCTCATTCTTTTCCTCGTCTATATCCCCGGTAGAAAGTATTGTTTCTTTTAAACCCATTAATCTCAGATGACCAAGAAATTTTACTTCGCATAGTTCGAAGTTATTTTCGTCTCCGTCAAAGACTAGCCTCTGCCAAATTCCTCCTGTAACGTTAGCATTGGCGCGCCTGGACCCATAACTTGTTAAGTTTTCGTTTCTCTCCATCACGCCTATGTGCAATATGTTGTTGTCATCCATCCATTAAAGATTACTACAAATATAACTTCTCGGTATTGTTTTATTTACCGTTTACATCTCAATACACTGGCATAGCATCAGTGCTCGAGGGAGCAGCAACAGGTACACTGAAAAGGTGGACTCAAGTCAAAATAAAAGTCCCATCGTTTCACACATGCGCACAATGAACTCTTTCACATTTTTGTGCATACAACAGTCAGTATCATAATCTAACATAAAATAAAAAAAATAATAATAAGCTACATAATATAACATAAAGCATGAGAACACAACTCAACAAAAACTTATTTAGGTTCATTTATATTTTCGATATTATAGTATTATTGAATACACATTGGATCAATGCCATAATTGGTCGCTTACTGAACACCACCATGCTTACCCATTTATAGATCTTAGCCATTTAGAGCCAAATTGTTTTCCAGATTTTAATGATCAAATGTGATTGCCAATTTAAATGCTTTAATGACATTACAAAATAGCCTAGGCTAATTACCACCATATTAGTACTGATACCAAAAAAAGTCAACTTCATAAATAGGCCTGTATCCATTGCTAACATATTTTATTATTAGTCTTTTTGTTTATAGCGCTTTTTACAATACAAATAGTTACAAAGCAACTTTACAGAAAATTATGTTCCTAGAATATTTGGTAGTAGCTTATGGTGGTGACTGTCAGTTTGTGCACGTTTGACAGGATTTTAGAAAAAAATAATACAAGACGTAGTCAGCTAGACGATGAACATTATCAATATTATTAATTAATAGTTATTATTTGATGCAGTCACACATGTAGCAATAATTGTTAGTTCTGTTGTTGATTCAGGATTAGCATCATCTGAGGTCCTCTGAGGGTCAGCCTCATCTCTTCTCAGGTGTTCTGGATCCAGACTGGAGCTTGTGTAAATTCTAGTTACCATGGGATATAAATCCTGTGGCAAAACATAGAAACAAAATAGAGACATCATTAGCATAGCTGCTGATCCAACAAAGTAAAATTAGTTTAACCCAAGCTAATGAATAAAAATTCACATTTGATCAGATGCAACTGCACTCACAATTTAAGAGATACATTATTTGAATGCTTAGCGAAAGAGATGTGTTTTTAATCTAGATTTAAACAGAGAGAGTGTGTCTGAACCCCGAACATTATCAGGAAGGCAATTCCAAAGTTTGGGAGCCAAATGTGAGAAAGCTGTACCTCCTTAAGTGGACTTTGCTATCCTAAGAACTAGACGTTTTTGTGACCTTAGGGTGCGTGATGGATTGTATCGTGGTAGAAGGCTAGTTAAGTACGCAGAGGCTAAACCATTTAGGGCCTTATAGGTAAGTAATGATAATTTGTAACTTAAACGGAACTTAATAGGTAGCCAGTGCAGAGACTGTAAAATTGGGGTAATATGATCATATTTTCTTGACCTCGTAAGGACTCTAGCTGCTGCATTTTGGACTACCTGTAGCTTGTTTATTGACGAAGCAGGACAACCACCTAGAAGTGCATTACAATAGTCCAGTCTAGAGGTCATAAATGCATGAACTAGCTTTTCTGCATCAGAAACAGGTAACATTTTTCGTAGCTTGGCAATGTTTCTGAGATGGAAGAATGCAGTTTTTGTAACATTGCAAATATGATTTTCAAAAGACAAATTGCTGTCTAACATAACACCCAGATTTCTGACTGTAGACGAAGTAAAAGTACATCCGTCTAGTTGCAGATTGTAATCTACAAGATTCTGTGTAGTGATTTTTGGTCCAATAATTAATATTGCTGTCTTATCCGAATTTAATTGGAGAAAATTATTTGTCATCCAATCTTTTACATTTTTAACACACTCTGTTAGCTTAGATAATTGATAAGTTTCATCTGGTCTCGTTGAGATATATAGCTGAGTATCATCAGCATAACAGTGGAAGCTAATTCCATATTTTCTAATAATATTACCAAGGGGCAACATGTATATTGAAAATAGAAGGGGACCTAGGACGGATCCTTGTGGCACTCCATATTTTACTGATGATAAATTAGATGAAACCCCATTTAAGTAAACAAAATGGTAGCGATCGGACAGGTAGGATCTAAACCATTTTAGAGCCTGCCCTTGAATACATGTGTAGTTTTGTAATCGATCTATCAGTATGTCATGATCTATGGTGTTGAACGCAGCACTAATATCAAGTAAGACTAGAAATGAGATGCAGCCTTGATCTGACGCAAGGAACAGGTCATTTGTAATTTTAACAAGTGCAGTTTCTGTGCTATGGTGGGGCCTAAAACCTGACTGAAATTCTTACAGATCATTTTTATGCAGAAAGGTGCTCAATTGAGCAGACACAAATTTTTCTAACAATTTTAGACATAAATGGAAGATTTGAAATAAGGCTATAATTCGCCAGTACACTATGATCTAGTTTTGGTTTCTTAATAAGAGGCTTGATAACCACCAGCTTGAATGGTTTTGGGACGTGACCTAAAGATAATGAAGAGTTAATGATATTGAGAAGCGTGATACTGTGATACGTTTATTTAGCTCTTACTGTCCTATAGTTGTAAAGCATTGCAGTTTATCTTTGGGTGCGATGGATGAAACTGAAGTGTTAGACGCTGTAGAATCTACATTCGCTATTGTATTTCTAATGTTATCTATTTTATCAGTGAAGAAATTCATAAAGTCATTACTATTTAACGTTGGTGTAATATTTGAATCAGGTAGCGTCTGGTAATTTGTTAATTTTGCCACTGTGCTAAATAAAAACCTTGGATTGTTTTGGTTATTTTCTATGAGTTTGTGTATATGCTCTGCCCTAGCAGTTTTTAGAGCCTGTCCATAGCTGGACATACGGTTTTTCCATGCAATTCTAAAAACTTCCAAGTTAGTTTTTCTCCATTTGCGTTCAAAACTATGAGTTTCTTTCTTGAGAGAGTGAGTATTACTGTTTTACCATGGCACAGTACGTTTTTCTCAAAGTATTAGAGAAAATAGTGCCCATGTTGTCATTCATTTCGTCTAATTCATGTGTATTTTTGGGTACAAATAGCAGTTGAGATAGATCAGGCAGGTTATTTGAGAATCTTTCTTTGGAGGCTGGAACAATAGTTCTGCCCAGACGGTAATGCATATAGTTAATATCAGTTATACGCAGCATGCACGATACAAGGAAATGGTCTGTAATATCATCACTTTGAGGTACAATATCTATAGCAGTAAGATCGATTCCATGAGATATAATTCAATCTAGTGTATGATTAAAACGATGAGTGGGCGATGAGCAAAAGAGTAAGACTTGACAATAAATAATAAAAATAATGTGTATGAATCTGGAACAGTAGATTTGTGTAGAGATTTGTGCATGATTTACTCTACAGCAGTGGTCTCCAACATGGTAGCCCGCGTGGAGTCTCTGAGTTGCCCGACGAGCACGTTCTATAAATAGCCTGAATTGTAATTTTACTTTTTTTTTTTTTTTTTTTATGATAATGGCATAAAATGAGAAAAATAACTATTGGTGGCATTTCATATACCATTAAAACTTAATAAAATAATTCAATAATTTAAAATATTTAGGATCTGCACGTTGAGTGCAGATCCTAAATGTAACCTATGCAGTGACATAGGTTACATTACGTTGTGCAAAAAAAAAACTTAACCTATGTGAGTTGAGGCAGTCGCGGGCAGACGGTACATACATTAGATAAATTGAACTATAAAAAAAAAAAAAAAAAAGATTAATTATGGCTGATGATGCAAGTCATGCAAAAAAGAAGAAGGCTGTATGCCTTATCTGTGTAGCTATAGCATTGCGGTTGCCAAGAGATACAATGTGGAGAGACATTTCACCACAACCCACAAGACCTTCAATGTTCTTTATCCACCAGGTACATCACTTAGAAAAGAAAAAGTTAGTGAGATGAAAACAACATTAAGCAGGCAGCGATAATTTTTTACAAAACCCGCTAAAAAAATCACAGGCTGCAATCGAAGCTTCATATAGAGTTGCTCATTTTTTAACGAAACACAAAAAAACTTTCTCTGATGGTGAATTTGTCAAGGGAACAATGACTGTGACAACCAACACTCTGTTTAAAGATCACAAGAATGAAAATGAAATAATATGGGAGGCCGTTTGAGGCGAAACCAATTGAAAACTTGCGATACACACTAAAACACTTGCAATACACACTGAAACACTTGTGCGTATAAGTGAAACACTATATATCTGTGCAAATATATAAAAACTTTGAAACATTCTCGCGTGTGAGAGAGCATTAACATTTTCAGTGTGTCCGGAAGTCGCTTCATTGCAACAGGGAGTTATACTTCTTCTTCGGTTTTATGGCAGGTAGCACCAAAGTTAGGTGCATTATCGCCACCTACTGTATTGGAGTGTGAACCAGAGTTTACCCTTTCAAAACGTGAGAAAATAAATAAATAATATAAAATAAAAAAATTATTATTATTTTAACATAAATACAATTAAACCCACTAACTGGAAGTTATAGCTCAAATATTCTCCTCATATATTCCTACTAAATGAACTGGAGGACAGGAGAAAGAAAATGTAAAAGAAAAAAAAAATCAGATTTGGCAATAACACACAAGTGATCACATACAAAAAAAGCCTAATGTAAAGTTTGGAAGGAGCCATATACGTGGAGAATATTTGAGTTATAACTTCCTGTTACATTAAAATAAAAGAAGTATCTTTCAGAATAATACACAGAATATATCTGCCAAAAAAAAGACGTTAGAAAGATTTAAGATTGATATTGAGTATTCATGTACTTTCTGTGGCTCAAATGAAGAAACTATTGAACATCTGTTTTATCATTGTGTGTTTACTAAAATGTTCTGAATGAATGTACAAAATTTTATTGAAAGGAAAACAGGACAGTCATTATATTTGCAGGAGAAGGACGTTCTTCTTTACTTTGAGGACATTAATTTGGAAAAGGACTTGATTTTCTTTGTACAACTTGTTTTATTTTTAGGAAAATTTCACATTCATAAAAGAAAATGGACTGACAGCAAGCCATTATTTAACCTATTTCTACAAGAGCTATCTCATTACAGCACCACCATCAATGATCTTAAACAGTCAAAGGCTTTAAAAACTAATTCTATTCTAGAAAAATGTCTATGCAACTAATGTGTTTTCTGTATACTCTTTGTAACCTTATTTATTTTAATGTTTGTACCCCTGGCAAACAGTTTTGTTCTGTACATATTTGTTAATAATAATAATAATAATAATAAAAATAATAATAAAAAAAGCTATAAATTCCTGTTGCAATGAAATGACTTCCGGACACACTGAAAATGTTTATGCTCTCTCACATGCGAGAATGTTTGAAAGTGCAGTCTTTGTGCATGCACAACAGTACGTGGGCGATTACAGGGTATATGCAAAGAGTTTCTATGTAACCGCATGTCTTTTATATATTTGCAAAGATATATAGTGTTTCACATGTATGCGCAAGTGATTCACTTGTACGCACAAGTGTTTCAGTGAGTATCGCGAGTGATTCAGTGTGTATTGCAAGTGTTTCAGTGTGTATCGCAAGTGTTTCAGTGTGTATCGCAAGTGTTTCAGTGAGTATCGCGAGTGTTTCAGTGAGTATCGCGAGTGATTCAGTGTGTATCGCGAGTGTTTCAGTGTGTATCGCGAGTGTTTCAGTGCGTATCGCGAGTGATTCAGTGTGTATCGCAAGTGTTTCAGTGTGTATCGCAAGTGTTTCAGTGTGTATCTCGAGTGATTCAGTGTGTATCGCAAGTGTTTCAGTGTGTATCGCAAGTGTTTCAGTGAGTATCGCGAGTGATTCAGTGTGTATCGCAAGTGTTTCAGTGTGTATCGCAAGTGTTTCAGTGTGTATCGCAAGTAATTAACTTGTACGCACAAGTGTTTCAGTGTGTATCACAAGTTTTCAATGGGTTTCGCCTCAAACGGCCTCCCATAACATAAAATAATGTCCTCAGTGTCCGATGTTCAACTCTCTCTCTCTCTCTCTCTTTCTCTCTCTCTGCGTTTCGTGCGCGCACCTCTCTCGCTCTTCGTCTCGCGCACGCGCACCTCTCTGTCTCTCTCGATCTGCGTCTCGTGTGGCAGAGGAGCAGCGTTTTAATTTAGTTAAACACAGATATTATGTTGCTTTTCTAATTTTACATGCAAGTATAGCCGAAATCATTCAGTCACTATTTCATATTTATGCCGCTGTTCTTTCTCCCTATCCCCCCATTACTCTGCTGATTTTGTCTATATCGCGAATATAACTGCAACTGCACACACACAGCAGTGAGAAGTGAACACTCCATGAACACACACCCAGAGCCCGGGGAGCAACTGCGGGTTCAGTGCCTTGCTCAAGGGCACTTCAGTCATGGGTATTGAGGATGGAAGAGAGCACTGTTCATTCACTCTCCCACCTACAAGTCCTGGCAGCACCGAGACTCGAACCTGCAACTTTCAGGTTACAAGTCCAAATCTCTAACCATTAGGACTCAACTGCCCCTAGAGAGGCTGAAACATTTAGGGGTGTTCTTATAGCCAGTGGGTGGTCATTGTCAGTGTGGAGTAACTAAAAGGTTAAAGTTGACACATAGAGAGAGGAAAAGAAACAACTTAAACACAGACAAAGGAAGATAATTGTGCCAATGTGCCTTCAGGATCACAGATGCACAGTACCTGCAAAGAGAAGTTAGAGGTTAGCATGAGAACAATAGATATGCGTATATGCAGATGTGATTGTTTATAATTAGATCCATTATCAAGAGAACAGCAATAATCCAGTGCAGGAGTGTTCAGCAATGTCTGATAATGCTGTGTTGAAACATAATTCATTGCTTTGTTAGTATTATGTCATAAAAAAGGTCATTTTTTGATAAAGTCATCCAGATTCTGTTTTTCCTTGTGAACAGCTGTGTTAAACATATGTAACAGATATTTGCATTTCTATATTAATGATAACAACTAGTTTATGTCTGATGGTAGGTTTTTGTTTTTACTTTACCGATGTCAAAATATCAGCGTTTGAAATTTTGTATTTTAACCTCATATGCACGTGCACACTGTAACATTTAAAAGTTTATTTGAATTTTTTTTTTGAAAGAATTTTATGCTTTTATTCAACAACAGCTTTAAATTGCTAGTAAATACATTTATAATAATGCAAAATATTTACATCTCAAATAAATGCTGTTCATTGAACTTTCTATTCATAACAAATCCTAGCTGAAAAATCTTTGTTTCCATAAAAAAGTAAGCTCATCAATGCAGAAAACTTAATTTATTTTGTTGTTTTTTAATCAGCAAATCAACCTAGAGAGCCGTATTGCAATTACGTGTTTTAATTAAAAAAATAAAGAAAGAAAAAAATAAAGAAAATACATCTGATGGGGACCATGCATTTTGTTCAGTTGGAAAGTTATTCCTAAATGCTATTAAATACTAACTAAAATTTGTCCCTGTGTAAGAGAGGGAGATTGGGGGTTTTACATACCCTTTAAGTCACACTTTTTTCATAGTTTGGCTGGTCCTGCGACTTATAGTCAGGTGCGACTTATTTATCAAAATGAATTTGACATGAACCAAGATAAATGAACCAAGAGAAAACATTACAGTATACAGCCGCGAGAGTGTAGTCTACACTGAAGACATAGAGCGCCCTCTCGCGGCTGTAGACGGTAATGTTTTCTCTTGGTTCTTGGTTCTAAATAAATGTTACTTATATTCCAGTGCGACTTATATGTTTTTTTCCTCATCATGACGTATTTTTGGACTGATGCTTATACTCAGGTGCGACTTATAGTCCGAAAAATACGGTAATCTTTTTTGTGACACAACAACAGTCCTGCTGACCTTTGTGACCTCTGAAGCCCCTCTGCCCACCCTGAGGATTAAGGTTGTGGGAACATGACATTTTCAGCATCTGGATGGTTTATGATTGTTCAGCATCTTAACGAAACCATCAGGCCTAGTAGCTACTCTAAAAGGTCATGAAGTATTGTGATAACCTGTAATTGTTGCAACAGGATTAAATTGGTGCTCGTTTGCTTAGATGGGTTTTTAACATGTTATTCAACTCCTTTAATTACATGTAACAATTTAAAAGCTCATCAATATTTATTGTTATAATTTGTACAATATAATATCTTTAAAAAATCTAAAATCACATGATAACAAATACCGGTTTGCAATATTAGGCAGCAAAACGGACTGTTTTTACACCTTTACTGTTGTTTAAAAAACTAAAATGAAAGGTTGCAATTGTCACAAAGATTATTAAAGTAAAAAAATAAAAAATAAATGTCTCATTGAACGAGAAGAAAGCATATAAAAAATTGAAATATATGCAGCAATATATGATACAATTTTTTTAAATATGTAGGCTAGGCTATTATAGTTTGGATTACTTTTCATAATATCCCACATGTCCTAATACATGCAATTTCAACTATTTCTGAATTGATTATTTTAAAAAGTACACCGCTTTCTCACATAAAGCAGTGTAGCAGTCTGTGCATGATAGAATAATTGATTCTGGAGCCGTCGATATCAACGGATTTAGCACCGTATTGTTCGGGGAACATGCCTAGAAATGGTATACCTTTTTAGTTAAGTTATTGTGACGAGTGGGGCGGGGCCAAGAGCTGTGGGAACGGGTGGAGGGCTCAGTCGTCCGTGAGGAGTTGTCGTGCTGTTTTGTTTTTTATTTTGTTATTAAAGTTTTCATTTTAATCTCCGCCGGTTCCTGCCTCCGTCTTCCCGTGACTACGAAGGTTTTTATACATTGTTAACTTACAGTTATACCTTAAGAGTCTTTGTAGTGTGCTTAGAGACAATGTTATCGAGAAACGCAGCCCAAGACTCTGCTGCTTTAGTATAATTTCAGGGCTGTGTTTCTCAATAATGTTGTCTTTTAGAGTCTTTACAAAGACTCCTAACGTATAACTTAAAGGTCCCATTTTTCACGCTTTTTTGAAGCTTTGATTGTGTTTACGGTGTGCAAAATAACATGTGTTCATGTTTCACGTGTAAAAAAAAAACAGTATTTTTCACACAATTCACCTATCTGTATACTGCTGTTTTCACTGTCATAAAAACGGTCTGATGACTTCCTTGTTCTATGAAGTCCTTCCTTCAGAAATATGTAACGAGTTCTGATTGGGCCAGCGATTCCTGTGTTGTGATTCAACACAAGCTTAGAGCAGGCTGCCCTCCTCGAAACGTGATTGGAACAGTTTTGAGAACCAAATGGGCAGTAGCATGTGCTGGAGATGTACTTCTAATCACAAGAGTGTATTTACTGACAAGATGCGCATTTTTTTTTTTTTTATTTTGCACAGCCCTAATATCTAATTAATACAGCTAAACAGCGTTGCCCTTTGTGTAATAAGTTACAGAAACTGTTAAACGCACCAACTTAAATAATAAAATACACTTACCGGTTGTGGTCCATAAACAACGCCTTCTCCAGACAAAGAGGGAACTGCTCCATCTTTCAAGAAAAATCTTTGTGCGAATCCGGCATTAAACTGATTGAGATTGAGGAAGTTGTCCTCAGCAAAATGTGCGGCACATATTTTACATGTGGATTACAATTTTCGGGAACCAAGTTAAACATAAATGGTAACCATTAATCTCCAAGTACCGCGTCTCTGGGAAGGTCAAACAAAGATGATTGGACTCCGAGATGAAAATAACAGGGTTTCAATGACATAGCAAACACAAATGCAGCTCTTCCTTCTTCTTCGTCGGAGCACAACAAGACCACACCCCCCTTTTTGTGAATTTCTTTTGGGTGGAGGTTAGTCTTTTAGTGACGTCATCACTGCAGGAACTAGAGCAGTGGTTCCCAAAGTAGGGGTCGCGACCCCACGGTGGGTCGCGGGACCCCGGCGCAGGGGTCGCGAGATGATTTCGATATAGGCTTTATATATTTTTGTTTCAATTAATTTAACTCTTTCGCATGGCACGTACGATCACACCGGTGTGATCAGTCTAGGCTAGTCCCTGGAGTGTACGACCACACCGGTCAGTGCATGACCGTGAAATTCAAATGTGCTCTCGCGAGTTGGCTGGCGCTGAGCCAGAGACAAGTGCGCTCAGAGCTGTCATCACAACTTTTCAGTGTTTTCAACCACATAATGTTTATTTTAGGTTTCAGACATATAAGTACTAGAAAAAACAATACATTTAGAGTTTGTAAAATACACACTGATGTCAAAGGAAGAGGCAATAATAATCTTTTTCATTATAATTAGACACATTTTATTCATATCAGATACACATTGTGTAAGTAACTTTAAAGTTTACTCCATTATTCTCCCAGTTCACCAGCCACTTACTTTTATGTATTTCGGGAGAAGTGGATGAATTCACGTGTTGTAAATCCAACAGATCTGATTCTCTGAACTGCGTCTGCGGCACAAACTAAGATGGCGGCGCCCATCGCGCATACAGCTCAACTAACGCGATCGTTATAAAGGTGTTTAAACAACAAAACACTTCCACATATTTGACAATCGGAATATCAGCTATTTCATGCCATATCTAACAAATTTGTTAATATTTTGAATAAAAAAGGAAAAATGACAAAAGCAGATCATACATTCAGCTCTGTTGTTGCTGCGGTATGTCACGTGACAAGCAATGACGCGTCACCATGGAAAGCATAAAGTGACACATCTAGCGGATTAGCGAGTGTGTGTGTGTGTGTGTGTGTGCGCGCGCGCGTGTGTGTGTGTGTGCGCGCGCGCGCACGGGTGTGAGCAGCTCAGACTTCGACTGGTTCCTGATGGCAGAATATTGAACGAGTTCAACCCAACATAGCTGCACAGTTATTTTCCGAGAGAGAACAGGTGGATATCGAGCAGCTCATGCAGAATTGTAACACTGATTTTGCACGCAGAACAATAAAATATAACTTTGTGTGCTTTGAGACTGGGCATAAAATCGATTTGCTGTACATTTCACGCGACGAGAGAGAGAGAGAGAGAGGTGTGGGGGGGGGGGGTCGCGGGGCAGCAGCGCATTTATCATGGGGTCGCGGGCTAAAAAGTTTGGGAACCCCTGAATTCGAGGGGCGAATTCTGTTAAATAAAACATCTCGCTTCGCATTTAACTTTGAGCTTTAGAATTTTACAGATATGATTAATACTCTAACAACAACATTACACACCAACTAAAGTTTAAAACATGGGATCACGAAGAAGGGGACCTTTAACTAAAGGTATACCATTTCCTGGCGTGTTCCCTGAACCATACCTTAGGAAGCTGTTAAAATATACCTTACTTACGTGCGCATTGGCGGATCTAGACAAATTTTACTAGGGGGGCCAAGGAGGGGCCAGTGTTTAACCAGACCTCTTCCCATCATGGCAATATGACGCGCTGGTTGTGTTTGACCTGTTACGCTCCACGCGTATTCTGTTTTCATTGTGTAAACGTTCAGTGTGTTCAGTAATTCAACTCAAATTGTCAAACTCGTGTATTAAATAAATCCAATGCACACAGACTAAAGTAGTTTAAGTCTTTGGTTCTTCTAATTGTGTTGGGGCTCCTTTTGCTTTTGGTTTTGATTTAACCCCAAAATTCGCAAGATTTAGTTATTTTTTCTATTTTCAATTTTTTTGAAAAACCTACTTTTTCAAACTTGTCCTAGACGGTTAGTCCGATTGTCGCGAAAAAAGGCTCAGATCATCTTCAGAACATGCTGGCAAAAAGTTATGGAATTCAAGTTGATTTGTCCAACTGTTCTCGAATGACACGTGAACAAATTTGATGAAAAGCACGCAAAAAATGCATGTGAGGTTATATCTCGGCAACGGTTTGGCGTATTGAGACCAAACTTGGTGTCTGTTATAATAACCATGACCTGAGACCATCAGCAATGTTTAGATGCAGCGACACCTAGTGGTCAGGAGATATGAAAAATCCATATTTTGGCTTATAACATCTGAATGGTTTGGCCAAAAAAATAAAATAAAATTTGATTGTGAGTCTTGTTGAGATTTCCCATGTCAGCCATTTTAGGCGTCGGCCATTTTTAATTGTTTTAAAATGCTGTATTTTTTGAACGCATTATCGTATCGTTATGAAAATAATTACAAAAATATTCGGCTCCATGCCCTGAAGGTACTCAAAAAGTTTGACTATTGAAATGAAAATGGTCTCTCTATATTCTTTGCGTCATGCCAAGAACATCGATTCCAATTATGCCAAAATTGGCCATACTTCCTGTCCACCATTTTGATTAATGTTGAAAATCTACTTTTTCGAACTTCTCCTAGACAAATTTTCACCAAATTAGACACGGATTATCTTCAGACCCCACTGGCCAAAGGTTATGGATTTCGTGTCAATATACGAAACGGTTCTCATTTAGAGCATCAACAAATTTGCTGGAAGGATGCCAAAATGCATTTGAGGCTGTATCTCAACAAAGCTTTGACATATTTGCACCAAACTTTTTATGTGTCATTTTCACCTCACACTGACCATGCCACATTATTGGCAAAGTGTAATTAACTATTCATTAGCCTTCAATTATTACATTTCCAAAAATGCTAATAACTTTTGATTGCATTAGGCTATTGTAATGAAACTGATCTCAAAATATTCCTTGGGTTGTGCTGACAATAGACATAATTGTTTAGTAGGACATCTGAACTCCCTGTCCGCCATTTTGATTAATGATGAAAATCTACTTTTTCAAACTCCTCCTAGACGGTTAGTCCGATTTTCACTAAATTTGACAAGGATCATCTTCAGACCCTATTTGCAAAAAGTTATTCATTTCGTGTCGGTATATGAAACGGTTATCATTTAGCGCATCAACGAATTTGCTGCACTGATGCCAAAATGCATTTGAGGCTGTATCTCTGCAAAGCTTTGGCATATTTGCACCAATCGTTGTATCTGTGATTGGCACCTCAAACTGACCATGCAACATACATTTGGTAACAGCACCACCTATTTGTCAAGAGTAATAAACCATGAAGAATTACACTTCTAAAAATGCTAATAACTTTTTAATGCATTAACTTATTGCAATGAACCTGGACTCAACATGATAGGGTCAGGGACTGAGGAGTCATCTTTTTTTTTTAAAAACAGTTCAGTGAAATGAAAACCAGTTTGCTGATTTGAATCTGACTATTAATGTTTAGTCCCTTATTTTCCTCCCTTGTCATCAGTACAGCTGTCATGTGGTGTGTGTGTGGGTCACGCACTCTTTCTCATCTGAGGTGGCGGTGTGCACTGCATCTCCTCAAAAGGCCAACCCTGCCTGCTTTGCCTTTTCTGATGTCTTTAAGTTTGTATTTGTTTGTTTTTTAAATCCATTTCCTCATTCCCTGATTGTTATTACCTTTGTCTTGTTTGTCTATTTAACTCTTGTCTGTTCTTTCAGTATTGTTTGTTTTGTTTTAGTAAGCTCTTCTGCATTTGGTTAAAGCTGTCCCTCATTTCTTCTAAATCATTCTGGTGTGACACACACCAGCAAGATCATTAAAGAGTCATGAAAGTAAAAGTAGCTACTTTAAGTAATAGTCCAGTCAGAATGAAAATTACTAACTATCAAGTTAATGAACTGCTGATTTATCTGTTTATTTGGTGATAACAGAAAAATGAGGACTGACATTTTAAATGTCACTGTCTTGGACTGCAAAACAAATGTTAATACATAACTTACATGTCATCATGCAGATTTAACAGTGGTCCTTGTGAAGACTGTAGCTTCATCTTCAGAATTTAACAGAGGATTAAAGAACTTATGAATACATATGGTTTAATAGTTTAATAATATTTGTGATCATGTGCAAGTACAACACCAAAGGACTGAAGGAAAAACAATGATATGTATGTGCACTTAATATGTTGCCCTCAGTATATCAGTTTTCATTTTAAAATGTTGCATTTACAATACAAATTTAAAGTTAACATTTGATTAAATTACATTAAAAATGTTTGTTGCTTGCTTGTGTACACAAACACACCCAAATGATTGATGCAAAATCATAAAATCAGTATCACTGCTATCTAAACATTCAAAAAGTCAAAAAATAAAATACAAATAAAAACACACACAAAAGATTTCAGAGCCAAAACACATTTTGAACAAGGTGTAAATGCATATAGTATATGCATTTATCATAAATATAATTATTGATAAATTGTGTCACTTCATACTTCATTATCCTTTTCACCACCCTGTGTATAGATGAATCAGCCTCCTTTCGTGAAGTTCTAAGAGGGTTTGAAGCTCAATCCCACCACTGTGTCTACCAGTGCGTTTTAAAGACTTTGGTGTTTTTTCGAAATAGTGGTGCCAGGTGCCTTTATCGTTCGCACCAAAGCCAAACACATTTACCTAAGTGAAGTAAAACAAACGAACAAAAAAACACATCAGCAAGAGTAACTGACATTATAGCACAGCACACAAACCTCAAAAAGTAACTGCTCAAAGCTTTACCTCATCACAAATGTGCAAGGCGTATATTAGCACAAGAAAACCTGTAGATGGATAAGATCTTTGAGACTTAATGTGTAGCCAAGTATTGTGCACATAATGCATGAAAGCAGGGTGCATAACCATCACCTGAAAAAATGAAGGAAAAAAAAATTATAAGCCACTTTAGAAACTACAAAGGTGTCTAAAAGAAAAAGTGTTTACAGCATCAATGTATTGGTAATGCTAAAAGATTTTTATCTATTGAATGTATTGTCTTTGTGTCTTAACATTGGTCTCCATAGCTGTTAGGTCTCCTTGGTAAAGTCTGTAGAGACAATTATCTTTTATGGAATAGTTTATTGTAAAAAAAATATATATTAATGATTTTACTGATCTTACTTTGTCCTTGTTGGCTTGTAGCTTGTCTATAACCTTAAACCGTGTTCTGTTAAGTAATACAATAAGAAAAAACAGGTCAAACCAATTCAATAAATCTGTGAGTTAGAGATTGAAATGCAGAATTCCACTGTTTAGATTGTTAAAGAAATATAAGAAATATAATGTCACCATACAGTATCTGAAAGACAGATAAGTTTCACACCAGGAAAGTCATATTTGTTCTTTCATAACTAGCAGTTCTGCAGGTTATCCTCTCAACTTAATTTGTTAAAAATGTACACATGGCTTAGTGACGTGTAAAAAGAAAAACGTTGTTGATTTAAATAGATATAATTCTGGAAGCATTGTAAAAATGTCTCTTGAAATCTGGAAAAATAACTGTTTAACTGTGATGAAAATGGTGGTAAAAATAAGCTTAATTTTCTTTATTCAAAAATATTTATAAACATATAATTAAAAAATAATAATATTTTAATTTTGTGGTGAAATGTGACCTTGTTTTTGTGATGTTTTCTCACCGTTTGATAGATCCATCAGTTAGAGCACTGGTAATCCACTGGATATCTATTGTTTTAAAGGGCAACAGCACCAGGTGTGTGTTGTTGTCCAGATGGGTTGCACTTTCTGGGTACATTACACGATGGGTCGTCCTGGATCCCACATCTTTCTCATAACCCTGAACTGTCGCCTTATTCATCCTGTAGAAATCAAAATTTGGAAAAATAGCCTATAGTCTCAATGATAATTAGCCTCTTGATTGTAAAGTGTCATGAAAATATAAGTTTACCTAAACACAAAATCGTGCTGGTCTATAACAGGACCATAGTGTGATCCTAAAAGGTTCCCAGAGTTCCCCACCACAGCACAGGTTCGACAGCGGGACGGGCCAGCATCTCTGTACCATTCCTCTTCAGGAATGACAGAAAACAGCTCCTTAATTACTTGGGAGTAATTAGCTTTGCTCTTTGTAGATTGTAGAGACTGTGAATATATTAAAATTGAATCAGTGACTCAGGAAAGTACACTTCTACTATAAGCATGAAACCAGAATCAAATAAAAATCATTATGAATTTTAAGTAAACTAACACTATTGACATTAAAGAAGCTAATTAGTTAAAATATGCATATGTACTACCATTTAAAAGTTTGAGGTTAGTAAGATTGGACCCACTTTATATTAAGTGGCCTTAACTACTATGTAGTTAAATTGTAATTATTAATCTGGTACAATGCACTTATTGTGTCAATACATGTTTTTACATTGTACGTATATTTGAAAAATATCTGCACATAATTACATCTGTAATCAATTTCTGTAATTACATGTATAATTACACGTTGACCCATCCCTTACACCTTAACACACCCTTAAACTTACCCATACCACCAAATCTGTCCCTAACCTTAACTGTTTCCCACCTCAATAGCAGCAAAAAAAAAAAAACAAACAAAAAAAACCCACTTGCAATACTATATGAACACAATAAGTACATTGAATTTATTTTTTGATGCAAGTACATAGTAGTTAAGGCCACTTAATATAAAGTGGGACTGTAAGATTTTTGTTTTCGTCCAGAAAGAAATTAACTCTAGTGTACACATACACATTCTGTATACGGATATATACATTTCATACTTAAAAATAAATAAACATATTATTCGTCCTTGTTCTCCTTTTAAAGTTAAGAATTCAAAGAACTGACTTCTATATGGTGTGAATATGAATGGAATTGGCCACACCTAAAATAGTTAGATTAAAATAGACTGCAATTAAATTCAAGAAGAATTCACTTGTCACAACATAATGGAAAAATTGTAAATTGTAAATACAATGGAACAGAACTTGGTTTTGAAGAAGTCAGTGCTTTCACAATGATTCAGCACACTAGAATGATTTCTGATAAATCGTTTGATACTGAGATAATTGCTCCATTTTAAAAAAGGATGTCTTAGACATAAATTGGAAGTATTCTCAGTTAAATTCTGAATTGTGAACAGTCCAGCTTAATGTAAATTAAAGTGGGCTGAAGTAATAAATGAGAAACACATGAAGACAATACCTGCCACCAGTTAAAGATGTGGTCAGGGAGGACACTGTTGTTGAGAGAGAGAACTGGTGGGACATCTTTTCTGAAATGTTCAGCAAACCACTTGTCGTCACTTGCAGCCAAACAGCGCTCCATACAAGCACAGGGTTCTTCATGAAAGAGCCGCTCCACCACACTATTGTTCACCAAAACTTTAAAATGTCCAAGAGGAACTTTATATATGGTCAAAGTAAAGATAGTGGCACATAACAAAACCAAGATGACCTTTAGATATTTACACCACTGCATTTTGAAAGCTGAGGGGCTTCTACAGTTCAACTCTCTGGCGTTTAGAGTGAGGTCAAGATGATTCCAGGTGATTTCTTCAGCACCTTTCTGCACTTTATCTTGAGATCATCTGCAAGACCTTGAGCAATAAATAACAATAAAAACATTTATTTTTAGCAATGAAGGGTTAGAGGAAGAGTAGTAGACTTTTCAAACATGTTCTACATCAACAGCACTATGTGCATGTGTTGTTTATGTGCAGGAAAATCTCAGGCATAAATGGGTCATTCTACAGAAGCGTCCACTTTTGGGATGGAAAAATGTCTTAAAATGTATTTATTTTTCTAACATTTAAACTTAGACCACATTATTAGATTACCTTTTGCCTTTATGTATACATACAAATGACAGCTTAATTATTTTTCTATTTAGGTTTTTTGTGCAATTATTTCAAGACCACATGAGCCATTTTTTGTCACTGGTGTTACCTTCTTTATCAATATAAAAAATATTTTATAAAATAATTTTTCTTGATATTTTTTCAGCACATGAAAATAATGAAAATGCAAGAAATAAGGAGATTATGTTTTATTTCATGTGGAAAAAATAAACAGTACGGTAACACAGCACAGTAACACCAGTGACACAATGAATCACAAGTGACATACGTAAGACCTGATATACTGATCTTCACTGGTGTTACCCATAAGGAAGGTAACACCACTGACAATTTTCATGAAAAAAGAATTGTACTAAATGTATGCTGTAAGGTAAACCATATGTTGTCAATCATTGCATACTCACTAAATTAAGTAGTTTAATCCATTTTTATTATAGTATTTTTTTTTAACAATAAATAGGTCATACAAGTGACGTCAACTGAAATCTTCGTATGAAATCGTGAGTTAAATGAGAACATTTCTGATAATTGAAAAGAAACAGTGGACTTTTAACATGGGCTTTTTTCATAGATCTTTAGAAAATAAGGATTAAGTCAAGGGATGTCATCATTGTGATTTATTGAGAATTGTATTTTATTGTGCCATTTATATCATATATTTGACAGTTATGAATACATTTTTGTAATTTAAATGGTAGAAAACCTTTTGACTATTTTGACTGCAAAATAAAGACCTTTGCCTGTATACATGGCTGTGGGGACAAGCGGTTTTGTGGTTCTTGGAATTCTTTATAATTAATTAAAAACAAATATTACAAAAAGTGTATATTAAGTAACATCGCATTATACCATGATTGTGTCATTTGCCTTTTAGAATTAAAGCATAACCGCTTTTGATATTTGAAACATACTCATGAAATAAATAAATAAATGCTTTGTGAACCTAATGTTCTAATTTATAATTATACTTTACAGAAATTAAGGTAAACACATTTACAAAAAAAAGATAAGTTTCTATTTATGTATTTATTTTTCACTCGAGGATGAATGTTTCACTCCATATTGTAAGCAACTGACATAAAAGATGGACTAAATATCTCTAATTCTTACACCTGAGAAATAAAGAGTTAAGTGTGACAAAGCGAAAACATTTACTCACATTTAGTGTTCAGCTTTGAATCCAGCGATGTGTGCTTGTCTGTGGACATTGATCGTGAATGTCAGCAGGGTGTAGGGTGTGCGACTGGTTAGAGCAGATTTAACCTGTCATTCAAACAGCTTGCTGCTCATTAAAATGATTGATAACCACGGTGTGGACAAATCGAGAATTTTGATTCTCATCATCAGAGTTTTAAAATAATTGATAAATATATGCTCAAAGACTGTGATTCAATGTAGCCTACGCTTTTTTATGCGATTAAACATTTCTTCCCTTTTTGGACCGTTTATTCTTACAGTGCCACATATTATCCTCTTTTATTTTATCAGACATAAAACATCTTCTCAGTCTCACCAAAACCTTTTAGGTTATTCATTAAAAACAAACATGTTTAATGATTAAAGAATAACAATAATAATAAAAATACTGAACCTCTTAACGAAATAAATCTTATTTTAGAAATGAGTCAATAGCATGCTTATTGTCTATATTCATTATTCTAAAAGCCCATCCTTTGTGGAGTAAAGGTTGATGGCTGCTATTTGACAGGTACGCTACATCACCCCCACTCACAATGCTGACTGTGACGCTACTTTTAAAGAACTTACTATGCAGACATATAGGCACAAATAAATCAGATTGAAAGACCTAATTAAATTATGTCAGTACCGTTTATCTAATATCTCCTTGGGTTACAATTTTTATTTGATTTATACCAAGAACTAGAAGCACTGGTTGGGTTTATAGATCATTATTATTGTTGTTTTTCTATTAGTAACTGCACTTTGGTATCATCCCCGAAGGGATGAACAGGTAAAACCAACTGTGCGACAAACTTTAAATACTTTTCCATTGAGGTGCAGAAGCTTTTAGATATTTTGATGTATCAGATGTCCAGGGATGGGCAGTATTTCAGATACATGTATTTAAAATACGTTTTTGAAATACAAAATACTATTTTGTATTTTGTATTTTAAAGCCTTTGAAAATATCAAATGTAATTTGTATTTAAATACATTTAAGACGAGTATTTTTGTATTTTCAATACTTTGAGCCAGTCAACCTCTTTATCAGGGTGCTGTTTTCATGCATCAACTAATTCAGACCAGACACGCCCCTCCACCCCAACCCCAACATTTATCCACTTGAGCCGCAGCTATACAACCCAGCCTTGGATTGGCAACTTTTCTGGAATAAAGTGAGGATGTGCAACTTGTTGATTAAAGTAGCTTGGCAAATGTGTTTGAATCATTAACGTTACTGGATGTTAGGGATGGGTGATATCATATGATAATATCATAGATTCGTAGCGATGGTATAAATTGTGAATCGATGGAACTTTTTCTAAGTCTTTTATATAGGACTTTCCGCTTTCTCTTTAAATTTGTGCAGTTGAAGCCTTGTTAATATTTTTTGCAATTCGCATGGCTCTACGCCATTACTGCGTGAGCTCCTCAGTAAACCTACAAGGCTTTTATGCTTGACGTGCTCTCCGTTGTATAATTCTGTGAAACGACATAAGGCAACTCTGTGTAATTGTTCTCCAAACCACGAAAAAGCAGATTGGCTTTTAATGATGGTGATAAAACATAATAAAAGTTAGTTTTTGTAGTTTTTCATTTCTTACACTGCAGGGGAAGGAAAGAGATATATAAAATTAAAATGAAAGTTTCTAAGCAGTTGCACACATCTAAATGCTTTTTGGCATTCAGAATAGGCCCAGATAGATTTCAGCCTAATAGGGATGCCTGCACTGAATCTTCAATTTCACATGTATTTTGTGTATTTTCAAAAAGCAAAATACTGTATTTGTATTTAAATACATTTTTTCACACAGGTTTTTGTATATGTATTTAAATACATTTTTCCACACAGTATTTTGTATTTGTATTTTAAATACATTTCCATGTATTTATGCCCAACTCTGCAGATGTCAAGAAATAAAGTCTAGAAAAATTTATTACTTGCTTGTGATGGTTTACAGACCTCAATAAATATCGGCTTACAGGAGACAAATAGGATCCTATCCTATCTTTATTCATCATTTTGGTAAGTTTGATACTCTGGGTAATTTTTAAATTGATCATTTGTAATTAAATTCGTTCAGAGAAATCAAATTAATGTTTTGTCTCTGAAAATCGTAGAATCTGAAACATTTGTATGGGCTACATATTTAACAAGAGTTTTGACAAACTCAGCAAATTGGTCTGAGAATTATTGTTGAACGTGATTAACTCTTCTTTTTGGTAAAACTAATTTAATTTAATTTTAATTTAATTTAATTTAAAACACTGTTTTTAATTTTCAATCGAATTGAAACGATTGAATAAAGGAACCCTTTGACGCATTAATTATTAAATCATAACGAAAAAATATAGAATATTTATTTATTCACACCAAAACAATACATTTACTTAAGTTAAATTACAATGATAAATAATTTTTATTTTTTAAATAAAGGTGTAGTCGAATTTACATTGTATTTGTTTATTGTCTCAATTGAACTATGGATCGAAAATCGAGTTTAAAATCGTCTCGGTTACGTACGTAACCCTCGTTCCCTGATGGAGGGAACGGAGACGTTATGTCGACCGACAAATGGGGTCTCACTTGGGAGGCCAATCATCTCTGATTTTAAGAGAAAACGCCAATGAAATTGGCAAGTGGATTAACACACCTGAGCCACTCCCCGTGCCAGCGGGTATAAATAGGGCGACAGGTGCATCCACTCATTAGGTTTTACGCTGAGGAGCCGAGAACGTGTCCCGGCAACAGCGAATGGTTCAAGGTTGTGGCATGGGGACATAACGTCTCCGTTCCCTCCATCAGGGAACGAGGGTTACGTACGTAACCGAGACGTTCCCTATCTGTCGGTCACTACGAGTTATGTCGACCGACAAATGGGGTCCTATGGAAAACGCCATAACCTGAACCTCGTCACAACCCTGAGGCGCTGCAATTGTTGACAAGCCTTGGCGTGCCACAAAAGCTACGCTTAAGGTCGTAACCTTCCCAAAGCCCCAGCGCAAATTCACTGACCTTGGTACCGAAGGGGCCAAAGGGTGAGTACATCGCTGCTGGAGAAGGCCATGCTGCTGTTCCGCCCACATAAAGTAAATGGAAGGGATTTCAACCTTCAGTGAAGATTGCTTCAAATCTTCCCTATTTGTTCTTTCAGCTGGCAAGACAATGGGGAAGCGAGCCTTTAGGAAAGGTCGCTACGGAGACCACATCCTTCCCGTAGGGAGGTGACATGTGGATATACTGATATGGACTGACCCAGGGGGCAGTACTACATATGGAAGGGGTCTCTGAGGCAGGTCCTACCTTGGAGTAGGGATGGGACGGCTGCCAGAAGAGACCGACAGAGCGATCTGTCAAGGGAAGACACGGGTTTGCCAAGAGGGAAACCTTACCGTGGAAGAATACACATATGGGATTACCCGCAGGGAACCCAGCCATATGGACACCTAGCCCAGTACAGGGGCTGACCGGCTCCGGGCATGCTAACGCCAGTACTGGGCCTGGCGACAGACTGCTCCGCCAAGTCTGACACCGAGGGTGCTGGAGGATGCTCGACCAGGGTACGCCAACCGGGGAACTCTACTGGGAGAAGAAGGCGCTCACATCCCCGTGTTAGGGGGAATGGCGCAGCAAGCGAGACACCCAGCCAGCCCTTCCCGCCAATTACCTGTTACCCAACACACGGGAGGAAACTGGCTCTACACGGAGGTTGTAAAACCTCGCAAAGGTGTTAGGTGTCGCCCAGCCCGCAGCTCGACAAACGTCTGCCAGAGAGGCGCCGTGCGCCAACGCATAGGAGGAGGCCACACTCCGTGTGGAGTGGGCCCTCACCCCCAGGGGGCACGGCTCGCCTTGGGAATGGTAAGCCAAGGCGATGGCGTCCACTATCCAGTGGGCCAACCTCTGCTTAGAGACAGCCTTCCCCTTCTGCTGACCTCCAAAGCAGACCAGGAGCTGCTCAGAGCTTCTGAAGCTCTGGGTGCGGTCCACGTATATGCGGAGAGCTCTTACGGGACACAGCAACGACAAGGCTGGATCTGCCTCCTCCAGGGGCAGCGCTTGCAGGTTCACCACCTGGTCTCGGAAGGGAGTGGTGGGAACCTTGGGCACGTATCCAGGCCGGGGTCTCAGGACAACGTGAGAGTAGGCCGGCCCGAACACAAGGCACTCTTCACTTACCGAAAATGCTTGGAGGTCCCCGACCCTCTTGATGGAAGTGAGCGCGATCAGGAGCGCTGTCTTGAGAGACAGGAACTTCAGCTCAACCGAATCCAGCGGCTCAAAGGGACCCCTCTGAAGTCCCGCCAGGACAATAGAGAGGTCCCAGGAGGGAATCAGGGGTGTCCTAGGAGGATGTAACCTTCTGGCACCCCTCAGGAACCTAACGATCAGGTCATGCCTCCCCAGGGACCGGCCGTCCACTGCATCGTGATGTGCTGCAATGGCAGCCACATACACCTTCAGGGTGGAGGGTGACAGCCCACGCTCCAGCCTACCTTGCAGGAAAGAAAGCACGACTCTGACCGGGCATCTCCGGGGGTCTTCTCTCTTCTTAGTGAGAAGAACACCAATTCGTGAACAGACTCCACTTCAGAGCATAGGCCTGCCTCGTAGAAGGGGCTCTAGCCTGAGTGATAGTGTCTACCACTGCTGGGGGCAGATCACTTAGGTCTGCCGCGTCCCGTCTAGAAGCCACACGTGGAGGTTCCAGAGATCTGGACGCGGGTGCCAAATGGTGCCAAGCCCCTGAGAGAGAAGGTCTCTCCTCAGGGGGATGCGCCAGGGAGGGGCTGTCACGAGGAGCATGAGTTCCGAAAACCAGGTCCGGGTGGGCCAGTAAGGCGCAACCAACAGGACCTGTTCCTCGTCCTCCCTGACCTTGCACAGTGTCTGTGCGAGCAGGCTCACTGGGGGAAACGCATACTTGCGTAAAGCCCGAGGCCAGCTGTGTGCCAGTGCATCTGTGCCCAGGGGGGCCTGGGACAGGGAATAGTACAGCTGGCAGTGGGAGGACTCGTGGGAAGCAAACAGGTCTACCTGGGCTTCCCCGAATCGACTCCAAATCAGCTGGACCGTCTGGGGATGGAGTCGCCATTCCCCGGGGAAAGTGAGCTGTCGTGAGAGCGCGTCGGCTGCACGATTGAGCTCCCCCGGGATGTGGACAGCGCGCAGCGACTTGAGCCACGTCTGACTCCAGAGGAGGAGATGACGGGCGAGTTGAGACATGCGGCGTGATCGTAACCCGCCTTGTCGGTTGATGTACGAAACAGCCGCAGTGTTGTTCGTGCGGACCAACACGTGCTTGTCCAGCACTAGCGGACGAAACCGTCGCAAAGCTAGATGCACTGCCAGCAACTCCAGGCAGTTGATGTGCCAAAGCAGTCGAGGTCCTGTCCAGGACCCTGAGGCTGCCTGCCCGTTGCATGTCGCGCCCCAGCCCGAGTTGGAGGCATCTGTTGTGACAACAACGTGCCGGGACACTTGTTCCAAGGGCACACCGGCCCGTAGAAAGGCAAGGTCCGACCAAGGACTGAATAGGCGGCGACACATCAGTGTGATGGTGACACGATGTGTACCGCGGCGCCATGCCCATCTCGGGACTCGGGAGTGTAACCAGTGCTGAAGTGGTCTCATATGAAGCAATCCGAGCGGCGTGACTGCGGCTGCGGATGCCATATGCCCCAGGAGCCTCTGAAAGTGTTTCAGTGGTACCACTGTCCTGCCTCTGAAGGAACTCAGGCAGTTCAGCACTGAGTGGGCACGTTCGCTGGTGAGACGTGCCGTCATACTCACCGAGTCTAACTCCATACCGAGATAAGAGATTCTCTGCACAGGGGAGAGCTTGCTCTTCTCTCGGTTGACCTGAAGCCCCAACTGACTGAGGTGCCGAAGCACGAAGTCCCTGTGATCGCACAACTCTTCTCGGGACCGGGCCATAATGAGCCAGTCGTCGAGATAGTTGAGGATCCTGATGCCCACTTCCCAAAGTGGGGCAAGGGCGCCCTCCGCGACCTTCGTGAAGACACGGGGGGACAGGGAGAGCCCGAAGGGGAGGACCTTGTACTGCCATGCCTGACCCTCGAAAGCAAAGCGCAGGAACGGTCTGTGACGAGGGAGGATAGAGACATGAAAGTACGCGTCTTTCAGGTCGATCGATGCAAACCAGTCCTGGGGCTGGACGCATTTGATAATGCGTTTCTGCGTCAACATCCTGAACGGGAGCTTGTGTAGGGCCCGATTCAAGACTCGCAGATCCAGGATAGGTCGAAGGCCACCGCTCTTCTTGGGCACGATGAAGTAAGGGCTGTAAAACCCCGTCCTCATCTCGGCTGGAGGGACCGGCTCGATTGCATCCTTCGCCAGGAGGACAGCAATCTCCTCGCGCAAGACAGGGGCGTCCTGGACTGCCACCGAAGTCTCGAGCACGCCATTGAACTTGGGGGGTCGCCGGGCGAATTGAATCGCATAGCCGAGTCGAACCGTCCGGATGAGCCAGCGTGACGGGTTGGGCAGCGCAAACCACGCTCCCAGATACAGTACAAGTGGCACCAAAGGGACAGTCGACATACCCGCAGTGGTGCAGCGATGGGGAGTCGTGCCGGAAGGCCCAGAAGGCACAGCGTCCTGGGTCATCGCAACCACACTCCTCGTGTTCCCGGAGGAACTGGCCAGAGACGCGTGGAGAGGCGTTGCGTCTCCGAACCGCGACCTCTTGGCCGCTGGCGAAAGGGGGCGTCGTGGGTGAGAGTGAGGAAGCTGTGCGTCGCTCACCGTCCGGCCAGTGGCGGAACAGAACAAAACAGAAACTGAAGATTCTCCGCCCGGCCCTCCTCCGGGGGAAGGAGTGGCGCTGTCTTCGCCATCTCCTGAAGAGCAGTTCTCCGCATCTCCGAGTTGCCCGTGTCAGGGCCGCTTGGTCGACTTCCTGGAGGACTTCGCAGCCGGGAGTGACACGGGGGGCGCCGCTCTCCTGCGCGGGGCTCGACGCGCCGGCCTCGAAGAACTCTCAGCACGGGGCGGAGCTGGCGTAGAGGACGCAGGGGGGCGCCCACGGCGACGAGCAGGCTGAGGCGCTACCCGCGACGGAACGGTGGCAGCCGGAGAGACACGTCGGGGCAGGATGTGCTGGATGGCCTCAGTCTGCTTCTGTACCGCCGAGAACTGCTGGGCAAAGTCCTCGACAGTGTCGCCGAACAGGCCTGCCTGGGAGATGGGGGCGTCGAGAAAGCGCGCTTTGTCCATGTCCCTCATCTCAGCCAGGTTCAGCCAGAGATGCCGCTCCTGGACCACCAGCGTGGACATCGCCTTCCCGAGGGACCGCGCCGTGACCTTCGTTGCCCGTAAGGCGAAGTCGGTCGCCGTGCGCAGCTCCTGCATCAACCCCGGGTCGGTACCACCCTCGTGCATGGTTTTGAGTGCCTTGGCTTGGTGTACCTGCAGGATAGCCATGGCATGCAGGGCAGAGGCAGCTTGGCCCGCAGCACTGTAAGCCTTGGCAGCGAGTGCGGC
Source organism: Carassius gibelio (assembly GCF_023724105.1). Taxonomy (NCBI): domain Eukaryota; kingdom Metazoa; phylum Chordata; class Actinopteri; order Cypriniformes; family Cyprinidae; genus Carassius; species Carassius gibelio. The sequence continues at coordinate 30,881,099 of NC_068414.1, forward strand.
CGTCAGCTTACAGGCCTTGGACGGGAGGCGCGGACGATTCCTCCAAGTGGCGGCGTTTTGTGGGCACAAGTGCACCGCAACCGCCCTCTCCACCTGGGGAACCTCTACGTACCCCCTGGCTGCCCCGCCATCGAGGGTGGTGAGGATGGAAGAGGGAGAAGAGCGGCTTCTGGCCGTGAAAGGGGCCGTCCACGACTTCGTCACCTCTTCATGCACCTCCGGGAAGAAAGGCACCGGAGCAGAACGAGGTTGTGAGCCGCGTCCCGCGCCGAGAAACCAATCATCCAGCCGTGAGGGCTCGGGACTGGGCGGTGTAGTCACCTCCAGTCCGATACTCACGGCTGCCCGGGCAAGCATGGCTGACAACTCCAAGTCCGATTCGGCAGTAGCGACAACACCCGAGGGGGGCAGCCCCGCCGAACCTTCATCCTCAGAGGTCGATAACCCATCCCCCGATGCAGCAATCGACATCTGGTCCTCGGGCGGCGCACCGAAAGACACGCTGGGACCGCTGTGAGACGGCCCAGCAGAATCAATCGGCAGCTGCACGGGACAGTCGCTGCGTGAGGAGTGAGAGGTCCGTGGGGCGTGGCCCGGCGGAGAAGCTCTCACTGTGATCCTCAGATCTCCCAGAGCGCCAGCCGGCGGCCCTCTGCTCGAGCCAGAGAGACCGGGACGGGTGGCGACAGAGGGGTCTGCTGCACTCCCCTTGAGGAGTGAGAGACGCGATCGCAGCGCTGCCATGTTCATACGCCCACAGTAGACGCATGAATCATCCACGAGCGCAGCCTCAGCGTGTTGGACGCCCAGACACTGCAGACAACGCTCGTGACCGTCAACCGAAGACAGGAAACGACCGCATCCAGAAGGACACGGACGAAACGGCATCTTGAAAAAGACGCGAATCGTCCGTGATTTGCTCTTTTAGAGAACTGTCTCTTTTAGCCGAAGCGCCCAGGGGAATCGCCGCTCGCAGGGACACCACTGTAACGCGCCGTCACACCGACCAGGAACAGCTCTACCAAAAACAAAGATGAATGGCTTTGTAGTGATCTTCTTCATCGACTACTCGGCTCCGAAGCAAAAATCTAATGAGTGGATGCACCTGTCGCCCTATTTATACCCGCTGGCACGGGGAGTGGCTCAGGTGTGTTAATCCACTTGCCAATTTCATTGGCGTTTTCTCTTAAAATCAGAGATGATTGGCCTCCCAAGTGAGACCCCATTTGTCGGTCGACATAACTCGTAGTGACCGACAGATAGGGAACTCAGAACTCAGAAATTGTGGCAAGTTAACCTGCTACATGATCTTGATATTTTTGCGTGTTTGTGGATTCAGAACACAGAACTGTGTCTTTTGAAGATAATGAATAACAAAGTATAACTGTCATTTTTCTATCTTTCTAATAAAACTATTTGTCCACCAGGAACACGACACACGCAAAAGTTGAACATCTTCAATAGATTGACGCCTCGCTACATCACCCTGATTTTCAGCTTCATGACTATCCTTCTTTTGTTCACCCAAAACCCGATCGATAATACTGTAGATTCCTTTAGTCCCTTTCACACTGCACGTCGGACCCGCAATATTTCCGGTAACATTGCCGGGTCTCATTCTGTGTGAAAGCAACCACGTCCCGGGATTGATTCCCGCATTGAACCCGGGTCGGGGACCTAGTAACATTGCGGGGTTCAACCCGGGATGAGCGCTGTGTGAACAAAAGCCAGATCTAATTTCGTGTCGAAGTGATGACGCGCGTTATCGCGCGACTCTTTTACCGGCTGTTTTGAAGGAAGATCAATGTTTGCGACGAAAACATATGTGCAAACAGTAATGAAGCAGAGATCAGTTAGTACGACCCCAGCATTACACCTCTGCTGAACAGAAAAAACAGTGTGTTACGTCGAGACCCCTACAGATGGTGGAGTGTAAGTCTTTAAATATTAAATGCTAAATATTTTATCTGCCATTGAGTTCCACATTATAAGTAACATTTATATGTAATTATAACAATATAACATTTTTTATATATTAAAGGATTTCCTGTCCATTTTTTTATTGTAATGCATAATTTTTCCTCTTTACATATATAATAAAAATACTGATTAAGATTTTTGTTTCAGTATTTCTACTGTAGAGTTCCCCATCTTAAATCATATTTATAGTTTAATATAAAGGTAGCAAATTTTTAAGGGACTTAATACTATCAAAGACTTCAGTATCCAATGTGTAGAACTAGTTTATTGTCTGTTTAAAATCAATTTGGATTAATTTGAGTAAAATGATGTTTTCTTTACCAAGAAAGTGGCAAGATGAAAACCACTATTTTCTGTTTCAAACTTTCACATACCATCTTTAGGTTATAATAACATAAACATTTCAAATCCAGATTTTGATTTTCAAATATTTATTAGAAAGACTGATTATTTTCCCTTAAATGGAATAAATCCACTGAATCAATAAAAATAAAAAAAAGGATCGTGGGCTTTTCTAGGACTAGCATTGTATTATCGGAAATTTGTCCCTGGGTTCAAAACTGTTGCTGCACCCCTTCATGAGTTAACAAAGAAATCACAGCGGTTCCAGTGGGGGCAAGAACAGAAGCAGGCCTTTGAAAGCCTGAAGGAGCCTTTGTGTCATGTGCCAGTCTTGGCCGCCCCAAACCCTAGATTGTCATAAATCTTGGACACAGATTCCAGCAACATAGATCTGGGAGAGAGGGTGAGAGGGTGAGAGGGTGAGAGGGTGATTTCCTACTATAGTTGGGCCATCAACAGGGCAGAAAATAATTACTATGTGACCAGAAGTGAACTTTAACCACGGAAGAGGCAATCAGCCATTTCAGGCATCTCATTACTGGCCTTTGCTCAGTGATCCGAACACATCATGTTTCTCTACGTTGGCTGTTGTCTTCCCAGGAGCCAGAGGGACAGGTGGTATGGTGGACAGAACGCCTGCAGGAGTTTCAATATATCGCAAGGGGGAGAAGGGAGAGTCACCAGAATGTGGACAGGTTGCCAAGGTACACCTGTATGGCATCCTGCCCACAATCTGAGTGACTGGCTGGATATGTGATGCAGACACCGGTTGACAAGATCCCAGAGATGGGGATGGAGGTGTCTTGTTGTGTAGTACTGCTTGATTCAAATGTAACATTGGCCACTGAACAGCATGAAACTGAGTCGAATCTGGAAGGAGGCCTACATGGGAAGAGGTAATGGCTTTTGGATCAGTGGTGAGGGGGCTGTGGTCCATGCGGGATGGCCTGGCATTCAATTTGGGAGTGTTATAGAGAGAATTTGTGGAACCTGTAATGGATGTAACCAAGTGGCAGAAAGCCCTTTCACACATACAGACTTTTCCGGAAAATTACCGGTAAATTGCCATAAAGAGATCATGTGTGAACAGGAAGTTGTAACATTACCAGTAAATTGCCGGAATTCTGCTGTGTGTGAACTATAGACTGTAAAAAAATATGGACGTAGTGTCCTTGACGTCACCCATAGACTCCTCAATAGCGGTTTTAAAGCCTAAAGTGTGCAGAGCGGGCCGTCGCCATCTTGGCAGCACGTCACCGCACGACTCTCCCGGATAATCGAAAATGGGCAAAAAGGGAGTTTATTGCTGAAACCACGCCCACCTAGCGCGACGGCATTGTCAACAGCGACAATCCACCTGTCACTCAAGTGGCCACGCCCTTAATTATGCAAAATGTTAAGGCTTAATATAATTTAAACGGATGAGTTGTAAAAAAATTCAAAGGGAAAGGGAAAGGGAAAAATTAGCAAGATAGACCAAAATCATTTTTTGAACCAGGCTGTAAAAAAAAAATTTCGCTGTAAAGTTGTGCATTTTAACATGTGGAGTCTATGGGGCTGACTCTCTTCTGCAGCCAGCCTCAAGCAGCCAGTCGACGAATTGCAGTTTAAGTCACTTCCTTATTGGCTTCACGAGAGAGAGCGTGAGGTTGCCACTTGGTGTGAACGCAGAAGGAAAACATCTCGGTTACGTATGTAACCATGGTTCCCTGAATAGCGAACGAGTTGCTGTGGTGACATCACCTGCTATGGGAACACCCCTCGGTGTGACGAATGTCTGAACCAATCCTATTGGCCAAATAGCGCTTGGCACCACCCTACGCATGCGTACGCATCGTATACCTGGGTGCCGCGCGCCATTTCGCTCAGATTTCATGACTGAAGAAGAAGAATGCTACCAAGGTATGGCACGGCCAGGACCGCAGCATCTCGTTCCCTATTTAGGGAACCATGGTTACATATGTAAACTGAGATGTTCTCTTTCATAGGTCACCTCGATGCTGCGGTGACTTCACCTGCTATGGGAATGCTATACCATAACGCCTGACGTACCTGATAGCTGGGATCCAAGGAAGCATCTGTTCAAGCTGAGAGATCCCGGGAGCCAGGAGCCATCCTCACATCCAGACTGTAAAACTTGATAAAAGTGCTCGGTGAGGACCAACCTGCCGCAGCACAGATATCATCCATAGAAGCTCCACAGAGAAAAGCTCAAGAAGAAGCCACTGCTCTCGTGGAATGAGCTTTAACTCCTAAGGGCAAAGCGAGTCCGCGAGCCTCATAGGCTAAAGATATTGCCTCCACCAGCCAATGGGACATGCACGGTTTTGTAACAGCATGGCCTTTATTCTTATGTCCAAAACAGACACACATGCTCAGACTCACGCCATGGGGCTGTACGATCCACATAAGTCTTTAAAGCTCTCACAGGGCAAAGACTTAGATATCCAGACCCGGCCTCAGCAGGTGATAAAGCCTCCAGGACCACTTGCTGAAAGCGAAAGGGATTAGATGCGACCTTAGGGACATAATTAGGCCTCGGGCACAACAACACCTTCACAGAGCCCGGTGCAAATTCCATGCACGAGGGTGAGACAGAGAGAGCTTGTAAATCTCAACTCTCTTGAGGGAGGATAAAGCCATAAGAAGAAGTGTCAACATAGTCAGGATTTTATCCGGTACAGTTTCCAAGGGCTCAAACGGATGCCCTGATAAACCCTGCAACACAATGGATAAATCCCATGAAGGAACTCGCACGGGGCGGAAAGGCCTCAGCCGTCGCGCACCCTGCATGAAACGAGAAACCAGTGGATGACGGCCCACTGAGGCACCGTCTATATATTCGTGGTAAGCTGAAATGGCTGCCACGTAAACCTTTAGAGTGGATGGTATCACTCCATCCGAAAAAGGTCCTGAAGGAACTGTAAGGGAAACAGGTCAATTTAGCTCAAAGGGAATCATTTAATAATTTAAAGGGAATTTCAACAGAATCACTGTTTCACGGCTGAACAATGAGACGCCCCCGAGAATTCACTGAACAAGCCGTTTAACATCAAATCTGCGCTGGATATTAATATCCAAACTATAGTGAAACACTATCAATTAGCACAGTAACAAGATCGGCAGTTTAAGACATTAACTTGTAAGCACAAAACACAAGATACTTCTCTTTTCAATATGAATAAGGCTTTATTAGATAAATCTAAGAGATATAAACTAATCTAACACATAAACGCACGCACTCACACATTCACACAAGTTGCAGGAAGATCAAAAGTTAGGAAAAGATGAGTTTAAGAGAATGGAAACATGGAATCCCAAGTTTACAGCAATATGTTAAATTGCATAGACATGAACAACCATCAATCACGTAATTAGCCCTCGCATTGAGTTCCTCAATGGGGTTAAAATTATATAAAGATACACCAGCACAACAAATAGCTGGGAATACATTTCCTTCGTTTGCTGTGAAAGGGACTCCCGTTGAAAGGGGTATCCCGGTGTCGCTGATTGGCTGGAAGTTCAGTAGTGGCTGAAGTGACGTCTTGGGAAGCCCGTGGTTGTTGGGCGTTGGCTGAAAGTGCAGAGTCGTGTGCGCTGGTTGAAGTTGAAGACTGAAGCTGGAGACTAAAAACAGACTAAAAGCAAGGCATGACTGATAGCACAAGCAATGCTAGAACTAAAAGCCGACATGGCTAATAGCAGCAGCTAGGGACTAAAAGCAAATATTTTATGATGTCCTAGGTATTTAAAGTGGCCTGTTGGCCACACCTCAAATGTTGCCTTGACCAATCAGATATTGTCTTGGCTCGGGGGGTATCATAAATCATTTGTTTATCTTACCAAGCATGTGGTCCGAATTTCCTGCCTCGCAGGGTCTAATTTTGGACATGATTCCTATAACACGAATACGATACCTGGGACAAATAAATTATTGTCAGGGCTAATTCAAGCAAGAAGATTCGATCACACACATACCAAACACAATTATAAATCGTTAAGCTATGCCATAATTATTAAAAAAACATACACAATAAGTGATTATAACATGATAGTCAAATGTGTGGGTTACACATGAATGAATATGGAGTGAAGCGATGGACTGATTCATTTATGAGTCTTTTTGAGTTCATTCTGGTCCATATATATGTACAAAAGCAGTTTCTTTGCCATTCTCTTGACAAAAGACTTTTCTGTAAAGACAGAGGTTTAAAGCCCTTCCCCCCCTTAGGAATTTCAGTCTGGTTCTGCTAGGTGGGGGGGGGGGGGGGGTCAATGGGACTTGTGCAGTACTCTCATGGGTTCTTCGAATTGAAATTGTAAATAATTGCTCTAGTGGTGTTCAGGTTGAAAGCTGTTGTGTGAACAAGTTGGTTGGTCATCTTGCTTGGTTCTTGTGGCACTAGAACTGATTTATGACTTCCTGAGGAATTCGGCTCTCGTGTTTCGAACATCGCTTTGATAGACTCTTTAATTTGTCTGGTTCGACTCATTTCTGTTACAGAACTCCAGTACTGAAGCCACTGGGCAGAAAACTGGATCCATATTACGAATTTACACCAAGTCATAAATAGTCTCCTCCTGAAAGCATATAAACATCTCATAGAAGCTGCTCTAGAATTCAGTATAGTCTAGGTAGTTTCAAGAGAAAGACCGGGACATACTAACTCACTCCGCTCAGAGGCCATACCCACAGTATCCATAGATCTGGCCTCGGGTGCCAAATCAGTCCCTGTGCTTGTGATAATAAATCCTGTCTGAGGGGAATCTCCCATGGAGAGCCCACTAACACACTGATTAGGTCCGCAAACCATGGCTGTGTGTGCCACTGCGGAGCCACCAGCAGCAGGTGTTCCACTCTGTCCAGCCGTTTTCTGGATAATACCGCTGGGATCAAACGAATTGGGGGAAAAGCATACAAACTGGTCCTGGGCCAACTGTGAGCTAACGCATCCAAGCCCAAGGGTGCGATGGGGGGCATAGGGAGAACCATAGCGGGGAATGCGTAGTCATGTTCGACACGAATAAATCCACTCTCGCTTCTCCGAAAATCTGCAATAAGAGATTCACCATTTGGGGGTGTAATCTCCATTCCCCGTTGCTCCAGAGTCTGTCTGGATAGCAAATCCGCTCCGAAGTTCAAACGTCCGGAGACATGAACAGCTCGGATCGACAGAAATTTGTTCTGAGACCAAAGAAGAACATATCTCGCCAGACTGCAAAGGGGCAAGAGCGTAATCCTCCCTGATGATTCAGGTATGACACAACCGCTGTGTTGTCTGATCGGAGCAGCACATGACGGCCGATCAGCAGATTCGAGAAATACTGGAGTGCCAGAAAAACCGCCAGTAATTCCAACCCGTTTATGTGCCAACTGCGTTGTGCCGCTGTCCACACTCCGTGGGCTGGGCGCCCTTGACAAACAGCTCCCCAATCGGTCAAGACGCATCCGTCGTGACAGTCTCTCGGAAAGCACAAATCCCCAGCCGAAACCCGGTTAGGAGAAATTCGGTTGACATCCATAGTTTTAACGACATCACACACCTCCGTGTCACCAAAATCATCCGATGCGGAAGACAACGGGGTGAAATATTTCATTTTTTCGTCCACAACTGAAAAGGGCGCATGTGAAGTAATCCCAGACGAATTACGGGGAATGCCGCTGCCATTAGACCTAAAGTCTGAGGCACAATCTCACTGTCACTGTGCGACCCACTTTGAAGTGCCACGCGCATGACGCAATCGACTGTGTGCGCGGGAGAGAAAGCTTTGCTGTCATCGTGCGAGAGTCCAAGTCTATTCCCAGAAAGGTTATCTGCTGAGAGGGGATTAAAACACTTTTCTGGAAATTTGTGTGTAAGCCCAGGCTGTTTAAACGATTCAGCACAAGATCCCGATGAGATTGTTCTTGAGTCTGTGATTGCGCTAATCACCAGCCAATCGTCTAAGTAGTTAAAAACACGAACGCCCTGGAGCCGCAACAGGGCCAGAGCTGCATCCATGCATTTTGAGAAAGTATGTGGAGCCAGAGCTAAGCCAAAGGGAGAATGCGGTATTGATATGCTTTGCCCTCTAAAGCGAATCTGAGGAACTTCCTGTGTCTCTTGATGATCTGAATATGAAAGTATGCATGCTTCAGATGGATCGTGACAAACCAGTCGTTTGGTTGAATCTGAGACAAAATAGACTTTACCGTCAACATCTTGAATTTGCTCGGCCTGATTGCAAGTTTCAGACGACGTAAATCCAGAATGGGTCACAATCCGCCGTCTTTTGTTTTTTCTTTTGGTACCACAAAATAACGGCTGTAAAACCCTGACTCCATCTGAGAGGGGTGTACTTCTTCTATATCCCCTTTGCTCAGCAGAGCTGACATCTCCTGTCGCAGTTTATCCACCACGCGGGTAGCCACATAAATAGCTCACTGAAGAAGGGGAGGCGCGTTTCTCCTGTCTGCTGGGAGGGAGAGAACCGCGTGTGCCGGCCAGAGCCTACTCAGAGTTCGAAGCCGCGGTTGGACAAACATAGTTTGAAAAAGCAAATCTGCTGATTAACATGCTCGAGTGGGGGAGAGCGAGCAAGTGGAAAAACTCCATTGAATCAGTGTATCCATAGTCTAGCCGCACATATCGCCCCTAACCAACACCTCGTGCGGGACCTCTGCGAAACAGCGGGAGTTAGACGCGAGGCGACTTATAGAAATACACTCCAGAGCGCGGATTCTTTTTTTCATTTTTTTTACTATAGCCGTAGGCTATCACGGAGAGAACATGTAGAGAGGCTGCTAGCAAACCTCTCATGAGTGCCTCCTCGTGATAAACCCATTATACGGCTCTCACCTTCTCATCGCGTCCGCGAAGATGAGTTAACACTGCTCGTAGAAACTGCTGGAGAACGCGAGATGAATCTTAGGGCACAGATGAATCGCTTCCCTGAAGGAATGAAATCTGAGCAAAATGGCACGCGGCACCCAGGTATACGATGCGTACGCATGCGTAGGGCGGTGCCAAGCGCTATTTGGCCAATAGGATTGGTGGGATGGTATAGAGCTTCAGACATTCGTCACAACGAGGGGTGTTCCCATAGCAGGTGACGTCACCGCAGCATCGAAGTGACCTATGAAAGGGAATTACCGTTATTAACATGTACGAGTTCAGAATGCAGTGATGCAAGACGTCTACTCCGGGCCAATCTTAACAATGTGACGCATTCAACCAGGCGGCAAGGAAGTCGACCAGAAGTTGAAGTCGGCTGCGTGCTGCCATCTTGTAGCAGAACTTCACTTGCGTTAGCATTCCCAGTGACTCCCATTCATTTTGGCTTCACTTTGACAGCGAATAACTTTACATCTGAGGCGTTTAAAGAATCTGTTTGTTTATTATTTATTTCTAAAGATTCACGACAATGTATAAAGGGCTCCATTTCCTTCTATGTTACATTATGGCCCCGTAGAAAGCCTAACGTTTGCATCATAACCACTCGACTCTCTGTCGCATTACCGTACAGACAGGAGGAGAAGCTCGCAGGCAATTAACTTAATATGGCGAACTGGCGTTACATTTTAAAATACTATATAAAATAATTAATCAGAATACTTACTCCTGCTCACTCACGCCAAAGAACTCCCCGCTCAAGCTCGCCGTCTCTGCAAGATTAACGATGGCAGTTTGCTTGCACAGCTACTAGAACATTTACATCTGTCAGACAGGTTGCTGACGTCGTCAAGCTTTGTTTGAGTCTGCGCGTCAGAAACGGAAGTGCTAAAAAACGCTAAAAATGGGCTTCAATTGTCTCAGTTGAGTTCCAATGGGGTCGCTGTGTCCATTTCTTTTACTGTCTATGATCTCAACCCGCGATAGGCTACAGCATGAAATCCCACGCGGCCCACCATGACGAACACAATTAAAAATATATATAATAAATAACAACTTCAAGTTTTACAATTTACTTTAGTTTTTGCATAGGTAAAAAAACATAGGGTATAAATGAGAAGTCGGAGCAGTGGAGAAGATTGTTGGACATTCGGCATCAACTTTCGGTTTGCCCCACAACTCATTTGAGGATGTTCAGCCCTTCTTTTTCCCCAATTCTCCCAAAACAGCTTATACTACTGTTTCAGCTATTAAAACAGTTCAGTTTATGTTTGGAGCAGTTTTTGATCATTAAACAGGCCTATAAGTTTTGTTTTTAAAGCGGCCAGCACAGAGAGAGAGTTTACATAGCCTATGTTTAATCAGTTTAGCCTTCTCAAATCATCACGAATTGTCTAAAATAAAATCTAAAGATATAAAACAGTTCAAGCATGTAACGATGTTTTAACGTTAAACCAAGATACATGTGCGATATATCGAATATTTTGTGCTGATAGTGCAAGATAAGGCACGCTTTTTTGGGAGATGTACGTGCCAGCACGATCATAATAAAAAAATAAAGAAATATAAATTAAAGAAAACAAACATGCTTTCTGCCGCCTCGTCTTGAACAGGAGAGCTTAAAAAAATAAACCAAAACTCAGCCAATACATGCCTCACAGACATGATAAATATATCTACAGAAAGCTTTAAATTACTACTTAACGAAATAATAAAAACAAACAAACAAACTCAATACAATTATGCCTAATGAGGAGATGATCTTCATCCTTGGCACACAGACTCAGAAAACACTAGTTTATTAGTAAATAATTTAAATATATTTTTACTATTTCCCTCTGTCACATAATATTCATGGTAATTACTTTTTACGGCATCATTGAACTCAATTTGAACGTAGAACTGTTTATCTGCGCTGACAGACTATTTGATATGAATTTGAATCAGCATGGCTACATTCGTGAACGCACCTTTTCTGCAATGTCCTGCGTCTTACAGACTGCAACTTACAATTGCAACTTCATTGTGCTATTAATCCTTTTCAAACCGATTTTCAATAAATCATCGGGTGTTTTATCAATAGTGAGTATACTCTGCAGTGCATTGGACCTCCAGGGTAAAAATTGAGGAAGGGGGGTCTAGACCATTCGTAAGCTCTCTCTTAGCATTGTTTGAGCTCAAGATGCTACTGTACAGCAGTCTTTAGAAATCAGCGCAGCGAAGTACAAGCCAAACTATGGTATGTTGACAGTGTTGTGGCTCAACAATGATTTTATTTTATTTTTTAAAGACTCATAATAAATTATGTTTGCAATGGATACAGGCCTATTTATGAAGTTGACTTTATGTGGTATCAGAACTAATATGGTGGTAATTAGCCTAGGCTTTTTCGTAATGTAATTAAAGCGAATTGGCAATACATTTTTTGATAATTAAAATCTGGCAAACAATTTGGCTCTAAATGGCTAAGATCTATAAATGGCTAATCATGGTTGTGTCCAGTAAGGAACCAACTATAGCAGCGATCCAACGTGTCATTGTATTGAATCAAAGACGGAGCCGGATGCAGAGCCGTTTAGTCCATGTCAATTTTTTTATTCAGCAAAACTTAAGCCCTTTTGACATTTTGCCTGACGTGGCAATAAAAAAACAAATTATTGCCTCCCAAGACAACTCATTGTGGAGCTGCTGGACCTTCTCAGACCTGCACTTACAAGGCAAACGCGGTGGAATTTTTCTTTAAGCCACGAAGCCCAGCGCTACTTTTCTGTTTTTTTTTTTTTTTTGCTACAGAGAGCTTCATCGAGGTCTTGGGAGAGGGCTACGGCCTAATCAAGAACTCGTGTGGAGGTGCATCCACACTGTCACCAACGCCCTTCTGCGCCATGCCAGGGATTACATCCTGGTGGATGGCACACTCATCCCTGTCGTCAATCCATCAGTGATTGATCAGGCATACATATCACGAAAGGGATACACGGCCATAAACATGCAGGTTATAGTGGGCCACAGGGGTGTGATCTCCGACCTGGTGGCAATGTTCAGCAAAATTTCAACTTCCTCTGACGAGAGGCTTGGTGCCCTGTTTTACGTTGCTTCCCCACCATATTCTGTATTTAACTCTCTCTCTCTGTTCATTGTAGATAGGTTGCTTTTTATTAAAAACATAAACCAATTGCAATCAATACCGCATTAAACATAAGTAACTGCAGCTGCTTGCCAATCAATTCTGATTGTAAAGTACCTTACCATTAATATAAAAGTGTATTATATAATTTTTAAAAGTCGTTAAACCCATGTCAAGAAGCGGCACAAGTGGCACAAGGGGGGGGCGTGGTTTAGCGAAGTCTGCAGCAGGAGAGAGAATCAGGAGATGAGCGGTAAGTGAGTGGTTTGGGCAAAAATTATCATCACCTGTTTCTTGTTCCAGTAATTGGCGTGGAGAGGGTATAAAACGCCAGGAGAGACAGAAGCAAGTGAGAGAGAGACGGAACTGCTGACCCGAACCGGAGACAGAAACCGGAAGTAGTAAACCAAAAGCGCTCTGCCAACGTGTCAGAATAAAAGTCAATATTTGGTGTTTACAAAGTTTTTTTTATTTTGTGTTAAATAAATACGTCAGCAGTCCGGGCGACCCCTTTGTCCTCCTCCTTGCCGCACACAAACTTACTACACTGGTGCCGAAACCCGGGAAGGAAGAAGGACCGCCGCCGCCACCATGCAAAGCCCGTCCTCCATGCCGCTTGCGGATATCATCGCCTCCCTCACGGTCCTGCACCGGGAACAACACCAGGCCCTGCTGGAACTGAGGACCGATCAGGAGAGACGCTTCCAGGCCATCGTTCAGGCCCAGCAGGAGGACCGCGAGAGGTTCCGGAGCTGGATTGATCGGGAGGCTCGCGCCAAGGCCGCTGCCCCCATGCACCTGCCACTTCACAAGATGGGGAGCTCCTTCCTGGAGCTGTTCGAGAAGTCGGCAGAGGCCTGCGGGTGGCCCTGCGAGCAGTGGCTGGTGTGCCCTTATTCCCCTGCTCTCTTGGGCGAGGCCAGCCGACCCTTCACGATGGCCCATGGAGCATGTCGTCGACCTGGTGGTGCTGGAGCAGTTCATCGCTCGGCTTCCCAAGAAGACGGCCGAGTGGGTCCAGTGCCACCGCCCCATGTCGCTGGACTCGGTCATCCATCTGGCGGAGAACCACATGGTGGCGTGCCCAGGGGTTGGCGAGCCCCTGCCTTCTAACTCTCTCTCTCCTTCTCTCTCTCCCCCCTCTCTCTCTCGCCCTGTCCCTCTCCCTAGTTCCTGTCCACCCGGCCCTCCTCAACCGAGGCATTGGATACAAGCCGCGTGGTTAAGGTGCGGTGTATACACGGGGATGTGGTGGAGTATACGGTTGTCCCAATTATTATTAAATTCCTGGGACAAAAGCGTAGTGTAGAGGTGGCGGTTAGTCCCCACCTCCGCCTCCCAGAATAATTGAACATACAAGAGCTTTAACATTACCCCCCGGAACCATGAAATAGAAATACATAATAATTAAGACTTTTAATAAAGTCTTTAAAGCAAACGGTGATAATCATGTAGATGTGGCAGTGGTACGTCTATCCTGTAGCCTGGTTATGAAGATGGGTGTCTCTCCGCAATGAGGTCCATGCCAGCTAAGATTTGGGAAGCCTTAGTGATCTGAAACAAACAAGACGACAGCAAGAAGGTGCGCAGTAATGTGCTCATAATTATAATGGGGAGGGAGGGAGGGTTGCGAGTCGTTGAGCATACTTACCAAGCCGTAGTGCCACGTATATATATATATATATATATATATATATATATATATATATATATATATATATATATATATATATATATATGTCTCGTGTCTAATAGGAGAGTGGTAGTGATTGGAGCGATTTGACAGCTGACCGCATCAGCTGTTCACAGCCTTGCCTCCATGGCCTGACTGAACTGACGCTGTGCTCGATTAAAAAAAGCTTTTACCTTTCTAAAAACTTAAAATTATTAATATTAACAACATTACAAATTATTGGAATCGAAAAGGTTTGAACAAACCATAAACACGCGTGATCTGGCCAATCGTGAAACAGCTGTGACGTCATCAGCACTGATACAGTCGCTCTGGAGAAACTGTGTCGACTTACTGTAGTTCTCTGCAAAACAAAAGTGGGCGTTTATCACCTTGTGGGTGTTTTCAAACTGCTGGGTGTTTCTAAATCATGTACTCAAAATGATCCCCCTTACCCAACCCCACCCCTAAACCTAACATCACTATGACGTCAGCAAATCAGGTATCATGGTGTAAAAGTACCCTGATCTGGTAACTCCCATTACTTTCCTGCAGAAACCTATACTTGGGCTCAGTCAGCCAAATGCTCTTGAAATGCTCTCGCGGGGAAGTCGTGGCCTAATGGTTAGAGAGTCGGACTCACAATAGAAAGGGTTGTGAGCTTGAGTCTCGGGTCGGCAGGAATTGTGGGTGGGGGGGAGTGCATGTACAGTGCTCTCGGGTGTGTGTTCACTGTTCTGTGTGTGTGCACTTCGGATGGGTTTAATGCAGTGCACGAATTCTGAATGCTGAATGTCACGCCACTTTCATGTCATGTCATGTTGCTTCTGCGTGGTTTTAAGTCGTACAAATTTTTCCTTTCTCTTTGGAATGTTACAAGCTCTTGGTGCATAAAGAAGATCTGTAAAGTTGCAAAGACTAAAGTCTCAAATCCAATGAAATATTCTTTATCAAAGTTAAGACTCTTCTGCCACTTCTCCCTAAAAAGGCTCATTCAAACACGCCTCCACAGGTCTATGTCACTATGTGGAAATATTCACATAATTCCACCGTAATGTTCACACAAAGAAAGAAGGCGTAGTTTCAGTAAGCGCTGCTAGTGTAGAAACAGCCATGTCAGGGATATGCTGTGTGCATCTAGACGAAAGCTAAAGCACTATATTTGGACTTCCGAAAGTAGATTCATTTTAAGGGATCTTTAAGATTACTTACAACAGAACAGCAATGCATTTTATTGATGACCGTTTCGTGAACCTAGGAGAGGAGGTTGCTACAATAATCTTGTGCTTTTGAATCCGCTACTGTAAGTATCAATCAATCAATCAATCACCTTTATTTATATAGTGCTTTAAACAAAATACATTGCGTCAAAGCACTGAACAACATTCATTTGGAAAACAGTGTCTCAATAATGCAAAATGATAGTTAAAGGCAGTTCATCATTGAATTCAGTTATGTCATCTCTGTTCAGTTGAAATAGTGCCTGGTTTTTATTTGCAATCAAGTCAATGATATCGCTGTAGATGAAGTGACCCCAACTAAGCAAGCCAGAGGCGACAGCGGCAAGGAACCGAAACTCCATCGGTGACAGAATGGAGAAAAAAACCATGGGAGAAACCAGGCTCAGTTGGGGGGTCAGTTCTCCTCTGACCAGACGAAAACCAGTAGTTCAATTCCAGACTGCAGCAAAGTCAGATTGTGCAGAAGAATCATCTGTTTCCTGTGGTCTTGTCCTGGTGCTCCTCTGAGACAAGGTCTTTACAGGGGATCTGTATCTGGGGCTCTAGTTGTCCTGGTCTCCGCTGTCTTTCAGGGCAGTAGAGGTCCTTTCTAGGTGCTGATCCACCATCTGGTCTGGATACGTACTGGATCCGGGTGACTGCAGTGACCCTCTGATCTGGACACAGACTGGATCTCGTGGCCACGGTGACCTCGGAACAAGAGAGAAACAGACAAATATTAGCGTAGATGCCATTCTTCTAATGATGAAGGTACGGTGTTATGTGAAGTGTTTCCGGTTCCGGTTTACCTAATTAATGCAGCCTAAAAATCCTTTAACGGATTTGGATATTAAAAGCATATTAGTATGTTATGTGTATGCCAGGTTAAAGAGATGGGTCTTTAATCTAGATTTAAACTGCAAGAGTGTGTCTGCCTCCCGAACAATGTTAGGTAGGTTATTCCAGAGTTTAGGCGCCAAATAGGAAAAGGATCTGCCGCCCGCCCGCAGTTGATTTTGATATTCTAGGTATTATCAAATTGCCTGAGTTTTGAGAACGTAGCGGACGTAGAGGAGTAAAATGTACAAGGAGCTCATTCAAATACTGAGGTGCTAAACCATTCAGGGCTTTATAAGTAATAAGCAATATTTTAAAATCTATACGATGTTTGACACACCAGTGCAGTGTGGACAGGACCGGGCTAATATGGTCATACTTCCTGGTTCTAGTAAGAACTCTTGCTGCTGCATTTTGGACTAGCTGTAGTTTGTTTACCAAGCGTGCAGAACAACCACCCAATAAAGCATTACAATAGTCTAACCTTGAAGTCATAAATGCATGGATTAACATTTCTGCATTTGACATTGAGAGCATAGGCCGTAATTTAGATATATTTTTGAGATGGAAAAATGCAGTTTTACAAATGCTAGAAACGTGGCTTTCTAAGGAAAGATTGCGATCAAGTAGCACACCTAGGTTCCTAACTGATGACGAAGAATTGACAGAGCAACCATCAAGTCTTAGACAGTGTTCTAGTTTATTATAAGCAGAGTTTTAGGCCCTATGATTAACACCTCTGTTTTTTCTGAATTTAGCAGTAAGAAATTACTCGTCATCCAATTTTTTATATCGACTATGCATTCCATTAGTTTTTCAAATTGGTGTGTTTCACCAGGCTGCGAGGAAATATAGAGCTGCGTATCATCAGCATAACAGTGAAAACTAACACCATGTTTCCTGATGATATCTCCCAAGGGTAACATATAAAGCGTGAAGAGTAGCGGCCCTAGTACTGAGCCTTGAGGTACTCCATACTGCACTTGTGATCGATATGATACATCTTCATTCACTGCTACGAACTGATGGCGGTCATATAAGTACGATTTAAACCATGCTAATGCACTTCCACTGATGCCAACAAAGTGTTCAAGTCTATGCAAAAGAATGTTGTGGTCAATTGTGTCAAACGCAGCACTAAGATCCAATAAAACTAATAGAGAGATACACCCACGATCAGATGATAAGAGCAGATCATTTGTAACTCTAAGGAGAGCAGTCTCAGTACTATGATACGGTTTAAATCCTGACTGGAAATCCTCACATATACCATTATTCTCTAAGAAGGAATATAATTGTGAGGATACCACCTTTTCTAGTATCTTGGACAGAAAAGGGAGATTCGAGATTGGTCTATAATTAACAAGTTCTCTGGGGTCAAGTTGTGGCTTTTTTATGAGAGGCTTAATAACAGCCAGTTTGAAGGTTTTGGGGACATATCCTAATGACAATGAGGAATTAATAAAAGTCAGAAGAGGATCTATGACTTATGGAAGCACCTCTTTTAGGAGCTTAGATAGTATAGGGTCTAACATACATGTTCTTGGTTTAGATGATTTAACAAGTTTATACAATTCTTCCTCTCCTATAGTAGAGAATGAGTGGAACTGTTCCTCAGGGGGTCTATAGTGCACTGTCTGATATGGTAGCTGACGGCTGAATGGTTGCAATTTTATCTCTAATAGTATCGATTTTAGAAGTAAAGTAGTTCATAAAGTCATTACTGTTGTGGTGTTGGGAAATGTCAACACTTGTTGAGGCTTTATTTTTCGTTAATTTAGCCACTGTATTGAATAAATACCTGGGGTTATGTTTGTTTTCTTCTAAAAGAGAAGAAAAGTAATCAGATCTAGCAGTTTTTAATGCTTTTCTATAGGATATGCTACTTTCCCGCCAAGCAATACGAAATACCTCTAGTTTTGTTTTCCTCCAGCTGCGCTCCATTTTTCGGGCTGCTCTCTTTAGGGTGCGAGTATGCTCATTATACCATGGTGTCAAACTGTTTTCCTTAACCTTCCTTAAGCGTAAAGGAGCAACTGTATTTAAAGTGCTAGAAAAGAGAGAGTCCATAGTTTCTGTTACATCATCAAGTTGTTCTGAGGTTTTGGATATGCTAAGGAATTCGGATACATCAGGAAGATAACTTAAAAAGCAGTCTTTTGTGGTAGAAGTGATGGTTCTTCGATACTTGTAACAAGAAGTAGAATTTACAATTTTGGCTATATGAAGTTTACACAGAACTAAATAATGATCTGAGATATCATCACTTGGCTGAATAATTTCAACACTATCAACATCAATTCCATGTGACAGTATTAAATCTAGAGTATGATTTCGACAATGAGTAGGTCCTGAAACATGTTGTCTAACACCAATAGAGTTCAGAATGTCTATAAATGCTGATCCCAATGCATCTTTTTCATTATCGACATGGATATTAAAATCCCCAACTATTAAGACTTTATCTGCAGCCAGAACTAACTCGGATGTAAAATCACCAAACTCTTTAATAAAGTCTGTATGGTGCCCTGGTGGCCTGTATACAGTAGCCAGTACAAACATAACAGGGGATTTATCATTAACATTGGTTTCTCTGGATAATGTTATATGAAGCACCATTACTTCAAACGAGTTATACTTGAAGCCTGCTCTCTGAGAAATCCTGAAAACGTTGTTATAAATTGAAGCAACTCCTCCCCCTTTGCCTTTTAGACGCGGCTCGTGTTTATAACAATAATCTTGGGGGGTGGACTCATTTATAATAATGTAATCATCAGGTTTTGACAGGAAGTTTCTGTCAAACAGAGCACATCTATATTATGATCAGTTATCATATTATTTACAAAAAGTGTTTTCGTAGAAATGGATCTGATATTCAATAAGCCAATCTTTATCATTTGTTTATCCATATTGCATTTGTGTTTTATTTGTTGAACCTCAATTAAATTGTTAACCTTAACTTGGTTTGGACGTTTTTTGTATTTTCTAGTTCGGGGAACAGACACAGTCTCTATAGTGTGATATCTAGGTGAAAGAGTCTCTATGTGCTGAGAATTAACTGACCTCTGTGACGGGAGGCAGCTAGCAGACGGTCGGTTTAGCCAGTCTGTCTGCTTCCTGACCTGGGCCCCAGTTAGTCAAGTATAAACACTATGTGCCATATTTCTAGACAGAAGAGCAGCACCACCCCAGGAGGGATGAAGACCATCTCTTTTAAACAGGTCAGGTCTGCCCCAAAAGCTCGTCCAATTGTCTATGAAACCTATGTTATTCTGTGGGCACCACTTAGACATCCAGCCATTGAGTGATGACAATCTGCTATGCATCTCGTCACCACGGTAAGCAGGCAGGGGACCAGAGCATATTACAGTGTCTGACATCGTGCTTGCAAGTTCACACACCTCTTTAAAGTTATTTTTAGTGATCTCCGACTGGCGAAGTCGAACATCATTAGCGCCGGCATGAATAACAATCTTACTGTATTTACGCTTAGCATTAGCCAGCACTTTTAAATTTGCCAAGATGTCAGGCGCTCTGGCTCCCGGTAAACATTTGACTATGGTGGCTGGTGTCTCTATATTCACGTTCCGTACAATAGAGTCGCCAATAACTAGAGCACTTTCATCAGGTTTCTCAGTGGGTGCATCACTGAGTGGGGAGAACCTGTTTAATGTTTTGATCGGAACAGAAGAGCGGTGTTTTGACCCACGACTACGCTGCCTCACCGTCACCCAGTTGCCCTGCTGCAGGGGCTCTGCTGGAACCGGACAATGTACTGGAGTCCCTGAGCTAGACGCATCCAAAGCCATATCTAGAGCCCTAACATTCTTACTGTCCTCAATTAAAGTTTGGATGCGTGTCTCTAATTCTGAAATCTTCTCTGTCAGCCTAACTATTTCCCTGCATTTATCACATGTGAATCCCTCATCAGCGACAGAGATAGATAAACTGTACATGTGGCAAGAGGTGCAAATAACAATTGTAGGAGAAGCCATTACTCACCGTGCTTGATGAAATATTCTTACTGCGGTTGTTTGATGAACTTGTGGAAAACTGCAGCGTGAGAGAGGAGAGGAGAGGAGAGGAGAAAAGAAAACGCTAACGACAAGCTAACGAGTGCTAACGCTTTGCAGGTGTACTGCAGTCACGGAAGAGTGAACGATCAAAGTTAATCTGATAAGATTGATCGATAATATCAGAAATATGGTGTGAATTAGTATGTGTGAATGTGTGAAAGTATGTGTATTGTTATTAGTTTAAGTATTTGCTATTGACTGTTCAAATGCAGAGTTTTGCACATCACAAACATGCGCGTACAGTGTGTGTGTGCGTGTGTGTGTGTGTGTGTGTGTGTGTGTGTGTGTGTGTGTGAGTGTGTGTGTGTGTGAAAGGGTCCACCCGCCAGCCCAAAAAACAGAATCCAAAAGACCTGCTCTAAGGTTTAATGCTTATTTGGTCTTTTACATGCAGTTCTGCATTTATCAGGATTTAGTGTAAATTTTAGTCTAGCTCCATGTTCAGTCTGACTCCAATTTTAAGTGATCACTGAATTTAGACATGTGTCTTCTCATTCTTCTACAGCTTTCTTTCTTCTTCTAAATCAATGCTGAATCATCATGAGATTAAGGGCTATTCCTGGCCATTTTGATATAGTGTATTATAAGGTTGTTTTAATATAAATTATATTACATAAAACAGTATAATAGTATAATAATAGTATAGTATAATAGTATAAATGAAAATACTTTTTGCTTTTGGAAGTCCTCTTGAGCAACTTGTTTAGAATGAGTGGTTATCATCTCACTGATCTTTCTGAAGATACACTCTTGATTTGGCCCTGTGGCAACAGCAGTCCTGTCATGTGCATTGTGTGCACAGCAGCAGGCAAAACTGGAAACCAATTACAGGTTTTTCTTCTGTAAACATTCCATGTAATGAAAGCACGTACTGAAACCAAGGGTCAAATCATTGCTCAATCTGAAATTTTGTGTGTCTACAATATGGAATTAGACACAATATTATTTTGTTTCTGAGCGGAGATGTCACTGGGTTATTATTGATGCTTTCCCTTCTCATTCATGACAAACTGCATGGATGGGCAGGGAGTTTTGCCTAGTACAGAACCATACCACAACACCAAACTTTATGCTAAGTATCTATCACTTTGATGATAGTGGTCCGGACAAAAATATGGTTATTTTTCTTACAAAAACTAATCAGTTCGCCCACCCCCCAGAGGCATGTGGGGCACTTTTTATTATGGATGGAATGCGCTTTATTTCACTTCTTTTGGACTGATGAACTGCAACACCCATTGACTGCCACAGCTTGGAAGATTAAGGTTTTCAAAACAAATCCTGCCCACTTGCTTCTCAAAACTATCCAAATCGCATTTCCAGGAGGGCCGTGTGCGCTCAGCTGGTGTCAAATCACAACACAGGAACCGCTGGCACAATCAGAACTCGTTATGTATTTCTGAAGGAGGGACTTTATACCATTTTTATGACAGTGAAAACAGCGGTATGCGGATAGGTGAATTGTGTGAAAAATACTCCGTTTTTTTAAACGCGAAACATGAACACATTATATTGCACACTGTAAACACAATCAAAGCTTCAAAAAAGCATGAAAAATGCGACCTTTTTTTTACTATTTGCATCATAGTAGCATAAAGGGGAATTGTTTTTAATCAATATCAGTGTGGTTAATTTATTATACTGCCATTACACATCAATTTATTAACATATTACCTCAGTCATTTTTTTTCTGTTGAATGATACCTGAAATGTAAACTGGGTTAAAGCGTTTAAAGTATGATTCTCATTGGTTAATCTCCACGTTTGATGGTTAGATATATCTGAATAACTTTGCAACACTGAAAAACTGACTGCTTATTACTCTACTCAATTTGGTTTACACATTTTGTAAATATACATAAACCGCTACTTAATGATCGGTTAGCTACTTTTTTGTGATAATGTTTTGTGGGAAAAGGTTTTTTTTTAACAACTTGAATTAGCCATAAGTAGCTAACAATTTAAGACAGTTTGTAAGTTTTATTATAATGTATTATTGTCTGTTATTGGCGACTTTTGACTTAGGATTAAGAGAAAGACATGCATAGGCCTGCTTATTTAAAATCTTAAAATTGAAACCGGTCTTTAGAGCTTATCTATTTAAATGAGTAACAACCACATTCCAGAAGTGAATTCATGTCACGCATCTTGAGTTCAAAAGGGACACATATTTTTTTTTTTACAAAAGCAAGAATGTTAATTTAAGGTTCAGCTGGCCTAGGGCTATAATGAAGAGACAGAGATGTTCGGTGCAGAACTTTAATGATGAGAATGTTCGGTATCCATGTGCAGAACTTTAATGATGAGAATGGTCAGACAGGCAATGATCAGTAACGGCATCAGGTATGTAGGAATAATCAGAATCGATAACAGAAACAAGCAGATGTCGGGGGCAGGCAGCAGAGAATCAGAGTC
Source organism: Carassius gibelio (assembly GCF_023724105.1). Taxonomy (NCBI): domain Eukaryota; kingdom Metazoa; phylum Chordata; class Actinopteri; order Cypriniformes; family Cyprinidae; genus Carassius; species Carassius gibelio. Next base: position 30,903,640 of record NC_068414.1, read on the forward strand.
GGTATAAACAATCCAAAGGTCAGGTACAGAAGGAAACCGCTCGGAAATGTCAGACTGGCTAAACAAGACTTTGCAGTGAGTGAGAGTGAGTGTGCTGCTTATATGTGTGTGTGTAAATGAGGTGCAGGTGTGGCAAGGAAATTGGCTGATGAATGAGGTGCAGATGTGGCAGGGTGATTGTGATGCAGTGACTTATGGGTAATGTAGTTTGGGTATGGTGCAACATTATGAGAGGTGCTAGTGTCCAAGTACCATCTGGTGGTTGATGGGTGGAATGGTCCTGAGTAGAGTGCCCTCTACTGAAGCTCATGGGCACTCCATCTAATGATCATGACAAGGGCAGTACTTGTTCGCGCCTTATTAGGCTTGGACATCTTGCCCAGAAGGAAAGTAGAGAGGCAAAGATGTGGCTTTTGATGCACCATAGGGGTTCCTATTCCTATTGGTTCAATGAACTCTATGATCTCTCTTTACAACCACTGCTTACCTGGGAAAATTACACCATCAGTGAAAGTATCTCAGAAGGTACCAATCTGTAAAATGACACAGACTCTTTTACAAAAACAAGTTAGATGCTATGTAGTCATTTTCTAAGACATCACATGTGTGCTCCTGATGCCTGTTTGCTCACATTCTTACATTGGATGTATTCTTCATGAAGAAGCCAATCCCATAATGCATTATGATGAGCTCAGTGAAAGAAATTAATCCAAGATGGTTTCAATAGCTGATATATTGACTTTAATACTGTAGCTGAAAATGTTTAGCCAATGTGTGTGTGCTATGCATTATGTTTGAAAATGATGTCATTAGATTGCTAATGACATCAATGAAGCTAATGAAGCATTAAAAACTGCTAGATCTGATTACTTTTCTTCTCTTTTAGAAGAAAACAAACATAACCCCAGGTATTTATTCAATACAGTGGCTAAATTAACGAAAAATAAAGCCTCAACAAGTGTTGACATTTCCCAACACCACAGCAGTAATGACTTTATGAACTACTTTACTTCTAAAATCGATACTATTAGAGATAAAATTGCAGCCATTCAGCCGTCAGCTACAGTTTCGCATCAGACAGTGCACTATAGACCCCCTGAGGAACAGTTCCACTCATTCTCTACTATAGGAGAGGAAGAATTGTATAAACTTGTTAAATCATCTAAACTTACAACATGTATGTTAGACCCTATACCATCTAAGCTCTTAAAAGAGGTGCTTCCAGAAGTCATAGGTCCTCTTCTGACTATTATTAATTCCTCATTGTTATTAGGACATGTCCCCAAAACCTTCAAACTGGCTGTTATTAAGCCTCTCATAAAAAAGCCACAACTTGACCCCAGAGAACTAGTTAATTATAGACCAATCTCGAATCTCCCTTTTCTGTCCAAGATACTAGAAAAGGTGGTATCCTCACAATTATATTCCTTCTTGGAGAAAAATGGTACATGTGAGGATTTCCAGTCAGGATTTAGACCGTATCATAGTACTGAAACTGCTCTCCTTAGAGTTACAAATGATCTGCTCTTATCATCTGATCGTGGGTGTATCTCTCTATTAGTTTTATTGGATCTTAGTGCTGCGTTTGACACAATTGACCACAACATTCTTTTGCATAGACTTGAACACTTTGTTGGCATCAGTGGAAGTGCATTAGCATGGTTTAAATCGTACTTATATGACCGCCATCAGTTCGTAGCAGTGAATGAAGATGTATCATATCAATCACAAGTGCAGTATGGAGTACCTCAAGGCTCAGTTCTAGGGCCGCTACTCTTCACGCTTTATATGTTACCCTTGGGAGATATCATCAGGAAACATGGTGTTAGCTTTCACTGTTATGCTGATGATACTCAGCTCTATATTTCCTCGCAGCCCGGTGAAACACACCAATTTGAAAAACTAATGGAATGCATAGTCGATATAAAAAATTGGATGACGAGTAATTTCTTACTGCTAAATTCAGAAAAAACAGAGGTGTTAATCATAGGGCCTAAAAACTCTACTTGTAATAACCTAGAACACTGTCTAAGACTTGATGGTTGCTCTGTCAATTCTTCGTCATCAGTTAGGAACCTAGGTGTGCTACTTGATCGCAATCTTTCCTTAGAAAGCCACGTTTCTAGCATTTGTAAAACTGCATTTTTCCATCTCAAAAATATATCTAAATTACGGCCTATGCTCTCAATGTCAAATGCAGAAATGTTAATCCATGCATTTATGACTTCAAGGTTAGACTACTGTAATGCTTTATTGGGTGGTTGTTCTGCACGCTTGGTAAACAAACTACAGCTAGTCCAAAATGCAGCAGCAAGAGTTCTTACTAGAACCAGGAAGTATGACCATATTAGCCCGGTCCTGTCCACACTGCACTGGCTCCCTATCAAACATCGTATAGATTTTAAAATATTGCTTATTACTTATAAAGCCCTGAATGGTTTAGCACCTCAGTATTTGAATGAGCTCCTTTTACATTATACTCCGTTACGTCCGCTACGTTCTCAAAACTCAGGCAATTTGATAATACCTAGAATATCAAAATCAACTGCGGGCGGCAGATCCTTTTCCTATTTGGCGCCTAAACTCTGGAATAACCTACCTAACATTGTTCGGGAGGCAGACACACTCTTGCAGTTTAAATCTAGATTAAAGACCCATCTCTTTAACCTGGCATACACATAACATACTAATATGCTTTTAATATCCAAATCCGTTAAAGGATTTTTAGGCTGCATTAATTAGGTAAACTGGAACCGGAACACTTCACATAACACCGTACTTTCTACATCATTAGAAGAATGGCATCTACGCTAATATTTGTCTGTTTCTCTCTTGTTCCGAGGTCACCGTGGCCACCAGATCCAGTCTGTGTCCAGATCAGAGGGTCACTGCAGTCACCCGGATCCAGTACGTATCCAGACCAGATGGTGGATCAGCACCTAGAAAGGACCTCTACTGCCCTGAAAGACAGCGGAGACCAGGACAACTAGAGCCCCAGATACAGATCCCCTGTAAAGACCTTGTCTCAGAGGAGCACCAGGACAAGACCACAGGAAACAGATGATTCTTCTGCACAATCTGACTTTGCTGCAGCCTGGAATTGAACTACTGGTTTTCGTCTGGTCAGAGGAGAACTGGCCCCCCAACTGAGCCTGGTTTCTCCCAAGGTTTTTTTCTCCATTCTGTCACCGATGGAGTTTCGGTTCCTTGCCGCTGTCGCCTCTGGCTTGCTTAGTTGGGGTCACTTCATCTACAGCGATATCGTTGACTTGATTGCAAATTAAAACAGACACTATTTCAACTGAACAGAGATGACATCAATGAATTCAATGATGAACTGCCTTTAACTATCATTTTGCATTATTGAGACACTGTTTTCCAAATGAATGTTGTTCAGTGCTTTGGCGCAATGTATTTTGTTTAAAGCACTATATAAATAAAGGTGATTGATACACTCACCTAAAGGGTTAGTAGGAACACCAGTTCAATTTCTCATTAATGCAATTATCTAATCAACCAATCACATGGCAGATGCTTCAGTGCATTTAGGGGTGTTGTCCTGGTCAAGACAATCTCCTGAACCCCAAACTGAATGGCAGAATGGAAAAGAAAGGTGATTTAAGCAATTTTGAGCGTGGCATGGTTGCTGGTGCCAGACGGGCCAGTCTGAGTATTTCACAATCTCCTCAGTTACTGTGATTTTTACGCACAACCATTTCTAGGGTTTACAAAGAATGGTGTGAAAAGGGAAAAACATCCAGTAGGCGGCAGTCCTGTGGGCGAAAATGCCTTGTTGATGCTAGAGGCCTTGATGTCTTGTTGATTTCTAAAGAATGCTTTCAGCACATTATTGAATCAATGCCACGTAGAATTAAGGCAGTTCTGAAGGCCAAAGGGGGTCAAACACAGAATTAGTTTGGTGTTCCTAATAATCCTTTAGGTGAGTGTATTTACAGATGATTCTACTGAAATACATTTTTAAGTTGATTTTCCTGTGCAATTCAGCTCAGTGTTCCTTTCCTTTAGTTGACAAAACTATCCATTATCTCTTCGTCACAACATTCATATTTCAATATTTTCTGATGATCAGTTTTTTTTATCAGTCATATTTCTTACCATTAACCATTAATTTCACTAAATAACTGTTTCAGTACAGTTTGGTATGTGCTATGTTTATAATTTGTCTCCAATACTTTAGACCAGGGGCGTGGCTATCTTTTCAGATGTGAGGGGGACAGAAATCATATATATAGTTTTTAAAGAAGTTTCTTCTGTTCACAAAGCCTGCATTTATATGATCCAAAGTACAGCAAAAGCAGTAATATTGTGAAATATTTTGACTATTTAAAATAACTGTTTATATTGAAATATATTTTAAAAGGTAATTTATTTCTGTGATCAAAGGTGAATTTTCAGCATCATAAACTAAAGTCTTCAGTGTCAATTTGTCTACTTGATATTTTCTCATTTAACACAAAAAAAAAGAATATTTTGTGGGTATTTTCAAAGTCAAATTTATGTTTCGATTAATTAGATTAATTAATTGAAGCATCATGTACTGTAATTCATTAGATTAAAATGTAAATTAATTTAAACCATTGCTTCTGGCCATAATCCATAATAACCATTTCCTCCAGTGATAAAGTCCATCTCCTTTTGTCCTCTCACATCCAAATCCACTAACATTTTTGTTTAGAATGGTTTATACTGTTTTCCTTGATCAGTGCATATTTTCCTCCTGATTCTGATGAGACAATTTTTCACTGGAGAAAGTCAATTATAGAGGACTTATATTTCAGAAGGAAGCAATGTTTGAAGTTTAGTCATCTTGATGGAATTGTTTTTTACAAACAGCTTTTCACTTCACAAAATGTTAACTGATGAAAAAATAATCAATGAATAAACATTGCCTTTACAGTGCCTTTAGACATCTGTTTTCAGACATTTAAGGGCATATTGATGATAAATGCTAAATAATGAACTCTTATTTTAACTCTTAACTCTTGACTAAACTATTATCTCAAATCTAATAAATTATCTCCCCCTGCCATCAAATTAAAATTTCTATGAGTAACCCAAGCTCAAATAAAGACAGAATCCTCCATAATGTATATCTCTATAATCTATCTCAAGAAGTGTGTGAACACCTGCATCCAATCAACAGAAACAAGACTGCAAACTGATAAAGACTGCAGTTTACATAGCAATTAAATACAGCTGTTGGATGTTATCGATGAGAGTGTATATAAATGTTAAATCAAAAAACATCTGTTTTTACTTTGCAATTTACATGTCAGATATAGACAACAGCTGGTGTTTTATGTTTCCTTTGTTATCTGCTTATTTTATTTTTCTCACAATCTGTCACATGTGTTAAAATAAAAGTAAATACAAAAGCACCACAACATAAACAAACATAACCCATAATAAAAAAAAATAATGGATTTTTTATGTTAAGTCTCTTGTGTTTATCAAGGCTGCATTTGTTGGATGAAAGCAGTAATATGTAAACTATTATTACAATTGAAAATATTATTATCAAAATTATTTGAATATGTTTTGAAATGTATTTCTGTGATGCAAAGCTGAATTTTCAGCATGATTTCTCCAGTGTTCAGTGTCACATGATTCTTCATAAACCGTTCTAATATACTGATTTGCACAAGACACATTTTTTTATTATCATTGTTGAAACCAGTTGTGCTGCACTATTCTTTAATAGAAAGTTAAAACAACGTCATTTATTTGAAACATCTTTGTAACATTTTAAATGTATTTAATGTAAAAGTATATAGCCTACCACAAAGAGTGGTTTATATTTATTCATAATCTGTTCTTCCTCCACATTTATCTAATTATTTTAAATATGGGAGATCGGCAGAAAAAAATATTTGATTACACAACCACAATGAACACATTCCATGTTTAATTTGAGTTTGCTAAAGAAAAAAAAAATACTAAAAAAAAAAAAAAAAAGAATACCTATAGGCTCTAAGATGTATACTTCCACCTACAACTTTACATGAGCAAACCTTCTCTGATGATACAAAATGTTAATCAACTGTTGACTTATTAGTTATTCATTGCTCTCACTCACTCAGCAACTAGATGTTGAGTAAATTAGGAGCAGCAGGGCTCAGATTATTAAATTTAATATGTAAATATAGATTCTTAAACCACGTTTTACACAAATCTGGGAGCTTATTTGATGTATGTGACATCATAAATGATTTGCACAGGTGAATCCAAGTGAAATTCACATATGAAGCCAGAACCTGTCATCTTACAGGGGTCCAAGATTTTATGGTGATATGGAAAAGTGCAAATGTACAGACGGTGTATGTCTTTAGGCATTAGTCTATTCCTAAGGTTCAGATTAAATAGCCCTATGTGACACAAAACCACTGTTTTGCTGTTTTTAAACAAGAGAAGCCATCTGGTGCCATCTAGTGGATTTACAATGACATTGTTCTCTGTTTGCACCAGGATCAGAGAGATTTTTTTGTCATGACATTTGCCAGCACCAGGATCAGAGAGATTTTTTTGTCGTGACATTTGCCAAGTAACCCATGCTCAGAATTTGTGCTCTGCATTTAACCCATCCAACTACACACACACAACAGTGAGAAGTGAACACACACCCAGAGCAGTGGGCAGCTATAGATCCAGAGCCCGGGGAGCAACTGGGGGTTCAGTGCCTTGCTCAAGGGCACTTTAGTCATGAGTATTGAGGATGGAAGAGAGCACTGTTCATTCACTCTCCCCCACCTACAACTCCTGCCAGCACTGAGACTCGAACCTGCAACCTTCAGGTTACAAGTCCAAATCTCTAACCATTAGGACTCAACTGCCCCTAGAGAGGCTGAAACATTTAGGGGTGTTCTTACAGCCAGTGGGTGGTCATTGTCAGTGTGGAGTAACTAAAAGGTTAAAGTGGACACATAGAGAGAGGAAGAGAAGAAACTTAAACACAGATAAAGGAAGATAATTGTGCCAATGTGCCTTCAGGATCACAGATGTACCTGCAAAGAGAAGTTAGAGGTAAGTATGAGAACACTATACATAACGCATATGCAGATGTGTATGTTTTATAATTAGATCCATTATCAAGAGAACAGCAAATCCAGTGCCGGAGTTTAAACACATGTGTGCAGCAATGTCTGATAATGCTGTGTTGAAACATAATTAATTGCCTTGTTAGTAATATGTCATAAAAAAAAAAGGTCATGGTCATTTTGATAAAGCAGTGGTGGACGAAGTACACAAATCAAGTACTTGAGTAAAAGTACTGATACATATAGTAAAATATTACTCCAGTAAAAGTAAAAGCACTCCTTTTTCAATTTCACTCAAGTGAAAGTACAAAAGTACCCAATTTTGTATAAGTAAAAAAGTAGGCTACTGAAAGATAGATGTTTGCAATTTTATATAGGCTACTTAATTTAATTTTATATTAGCACATATTTTTTTAATATAATCCTACTGCTCAAAATACCTGGGATTTATTCCAAAATAACCACTATATGGAGTCAAGATATATTTTTGTTGTTGATATGGACTACGTTTACGAAATTAATGTTCACTGTGAAGATTACACTGTGATGTACCTGAGAGAAAACAGAGATGACCATCTGATTTTCACCAGTAAGAACAAAGTATTTAAAAGTTTTGTTTTACAGAACATCACAGCAATATATGACATGATAAAAAGGCCTGAAGATTTTAAGGAAAATATAATTATATTTTATAATGATTTTTTCCTTCTCAAACCTTGTCTGTGGTGTAAAAACACCCCTGGCCAAACGGGGTGGATCACAATTACTGCAGTTACCATGTTCTGAACATCACATCCTTTCTTTTCTCCCCAGATGTAATCTTTATATATATAAGTGGTTGAATAAAAATATTTGGACATTATTCATAAAAATTACCTCAAGTTAGCACAAACAAGCTTGTTAGCTAGACAGCATCAGCTAACAATATTTACTTATTTTCAGTACGGTTATGAATAAACATCTGTCTACTCGTCTAGTTAATCCAAACAACATTAATATAAAATATAAAATATAAAATAAAATAAAATAATGTTACTGTTCATAAACAATATATTTATTTTATTTTTTTACCTAAAACACAGAGACGCTGATTGAAGTGTCTGCATTGTCTGCACTGGAGCATTTCAGTGGGCTTAAATAGATCACTCTATACAGTGGATTTAGTTCCCAAACAACTGACAAATTTGACCTAAATATGATTTCAGTTGCAATAATTAATCCTATATTTCGACATGAATAACTTACTTTTAGCAACATCAGACGCACGCACGTGCACTCACAAGATCTCCCGGTTCTTACTTCTGTAGACTAGCACTAAACGGTTCATTTGATTCAGTGAGTGGTTCGACTCCAGAACAGCTGCAAACCATAGACAGTAAAAGAAATGGACACAGCGACCCCATTGGAACTCAATTGAGACAAGTGAAGCCCATTTTTATCGTTTTTTAGCACTTCCGTTTTTGACGCGCAGACTCAAACTAAGCTTGATGACGTCAGCAACCTGTCTGACAGATGTAAATCTTCTAGTAGCTGTGCGTGCACTGCCATCGTTAATCTTGCGGAGACGGCGAGCTTGAGCGGAGTGAGCAGGAGTAAGTATTCTGATTGATTATTTTGTACAGTATTTTAAAATGTAACGTCAGTATGTCATTAATTTAATTCTCCTCCTGTCTGTACGGTAATGTGACAGAGAGATGTGGTTATGAAGCAATCGTTAGCCTATTTTTACAAAAAACTGTTTCTACGGGGCCATAATGTAACATAGAAGGTAATGGAGCCCTTTATACATTGTCGTGTATCTTTATAAATAAATAATGGACAACTGGAGTCCTTAAACGCCTCAGATGTAAAGTTATTCGCTGTCAAAGTGACGCCAAAATGAATGGGAGGTCAATGGGATGCTAACGCAAGTGAAGTTCTGATACAAGATGGCGGCACCCAGCCGACTTCAATTTCCGGTCGACTTCCTTGCTGCCTGCTGCAATCGGATAATTCTAATTCGTAAACGAATCGTTTGGTGCGATTTGCGATCCGATTTAAACGTTTATTTTGAAAAGACTCAGTTCATTCATGATGAATCAGACACCGCTTCTGCGTGTCGGAGCACGTGATATATTATAGGGAGTAACGATATGTTGTATGAAATGTAGTGAAGTAAAAAGTACGATCTTATGCTTTGAAATGTAGTGAAGTAAAGGTAAAAGTTACTCAAAATAAAACTACTCCAGTAAAGGACAGATACTTGAAAAATGTACTTAAGTACAGTAACGAAGTAAAGCTACTCCGTTACTGTCCACCACTGTGAAAGTCACTGCAGTTCTGTTTTTCCTTGTGAATAGCTGTGTTTAACACATATAACAGATATTTGCATTTCTGTATTAATGATAACAGCTAGTTTATATCTGATGGTAGGTTACTTTACCGATGTCAAAATATCAGCATTCGAAAATTTTTATTTTAACATTAAAATACACTATTTCATGTGAATGTGCAAAATTTCTAGTAAGTGCAGGAAACGGTCAATATTTGTGATATAAGCCACTGTTTATGATTTTGATAATAAACAAAAATCACATGATAAGAAAATACTGGTTTGCAATATTAGGCAGCAAAACTGACTGTTTTAACAGATTTACTGTTGTTCAAGAAAAAAGAAAACAAAATGAAAATTATATTTGTGCTGCACAGAAAGGCTTCTGATCATGCTAAATAAAACAATAAAACAAATATCTCAGTTCTGAGTGGTTTGCTAGATGTATTTTTTTTGTGTGTGTATTTGTGTCAATGCGTGTGAACGGCTCCTTGCAGCTGTAAACATTCCCAACTGGAGGCTGTAATACAGACCATCTGTACTGTCAGTCTAATGTTTGCTGCTGCTGGTGCCCCCCTTCCGACTAAACACACACAAACACATATCTATTATGTTTATAGCATTTTACATAAAATTGATCAACTGAATCCCATGCTGAGACTAAAATGTAATGTACTTCCCACAGGTCCATGACAGCTCTGAACTCAATTACTCCTCTATATGTAACAGTGAGCCTGCAAGTTCTGGGTTATTAAAATTAACAGACCATGACATTAATTTCATAATTAACATCATTGTAAAGTGTCAAACACTAAGCAGGTAAAGAAACCATCATATCAATTCTGTTAAATATGTTTATACAGTTTACATTCAATTTCTGACTGATCTGATTCCACATTACATACATTTTTAGATGGCTCACGCACGATATACAGTATGGTAAATAATAAAAGAGTTCATATACATACACTAGAGGGCGATATTTGGTACTGTAGCCAAATGTTTTTAGCTGTGACTTTAGGTAATCGTAATGAATGCTCTCTTTAAGTGTACTTTTTTTCACTTTACATGTTTTGTAATGATATTTGCTGCAGGGGAGAGAGGGGCACAACTTAACATTTCGTGGCTTGTGTAAATCCACTTGAGGTTCAGATTATTTCCTTTTTTCCACATTATTTTAACACCTGTAAATATATGGCTGTGTTTCATTATTTCAGGTAAATTAAAAAGCTTAAAAATTACATATGATCACTAACTTTAACATCTTTTTTTTTTTTTTTAGATTTTTTAGATTTTTTAAATTTATAAAAGCTTTTCCCCCCAACTAGTTCATGTCACTTTAAAAACTTATTTTCTGTGAGTTAATGAATAATCCTACCATGAATAGATAGTGAAGTGCTTAAAATTACTAATTAAGCATTTTTTAAAGAAAAGAGAGAGAGAGAGAGAGAGAGAGAGAGAGAGAGAGAGAGAGAGAGAGAGAGAGAGAGAATAAGGGTTATGTGAATTGAAGTTTAATAATATTTGTTAACATTCAAAAGTACATAAAAATATTTTCATGATTGTATCATTTCCTTTAAAACAATTTGTAGATTTTTAAAAAAGTGCATGAATGTATGAATTGAAAGTTTAATGACATTTGTAAGCATTGAATGATGATCTGTTAAGCATTAGTGTTTGTTAATGATTTATCAATGGAGATTTTAATAATTGTAAACCATCTGTAAAAATAAGATATATTTGAAGATATATTTATTTTATTTTATTTTATTTTATTTTATTTATTTATTTTGGAAGTGCGTGATCATATGAACATGATATCATTAGATAATGTTTAATTATTATATTAGTAAACATTAACAGGGCATGTTATCTAATGTTTATAGCTATTAACTAATGGTCTGTTAAGCTTTATAGTGTTTGTTAATGATTTATTAATGAAAGTAATTATAATGTGTTACCAAAAAAACAAACTAAAATGTTTTGTAAAAAAAATATATACATATATAACTGGAAAATAAGAGCAGAATTTTAATAATTAAAATTGAACTAATTTTAGAGTTTGACAATGAATTGACAAAAGCTCTGGATAGGTAGGACTGTCTTGCCACAAGATCAAAGACCAGTACCATATGTATCACAACGGAATTAAACAACCACAAATGAAACAAAAAGAAATGCCAGATCAGAACATCATAGATCAGATATCAAGAACATTGCTTGTGCACTCACAGCTGTTGTACTCAGATGTGAAACACTCCATCAGTATGTCTACGCTAGAGAAGTACAAGTAGAAAGTGATCACAAGCTACTGGAGAGTATCTTTAAGGAGCTGCTCCATCAAAAACTATTGATGTTACAGAGGATGCTCCACTAATATAATTTCTCACCATACCACTTTAGCTAAAACATTTATTAACAGGTTCGACGGTGAGAGTCCTGGTAGGTGAGTTAGTTAAGGAGTAACAATGTTTATTTTCTTCTTTGCAGGTTGAAACGGTGTAGATGAGGTGTGAGGACATGAGAATGGAGGTGAGCAGGAAAAGAATCAGGTATGTGTAAACCTTGACAAGACCAGACAATAAGGGACTGAAGGAAGACTGCTTCTATTTAGGTAGGTGATGAGGTGAATGAGGGCTCTTATTCTGTCTGAAAGAATGAAAAGACCGAGTTGAAGGTGGAGCGATTCGACCAATCAGATGAAAACAGCATTTCAGCTCTGCCCAAAAGTGTGAATGAAATATTGAAGCCATAAACCGAAATGATCAAAACGTACACAGGGTTTTTTTTGTGTATATGTGTCAATGCGTGTGAACATTCCCAACTGGAGGCTGTAATACAGACCATCTGTACTTTCAGTCCGATGTGTGCTGCTGCTGGTGCCCCCCTTCCGACTAAACACACACAAACACATATCTATTATGTTAATAGCATTTTACATAAAATTGATCAACTGAATCCCATGCTGAGACTAAAATGTAATGTACTTCCCACAGGTCCATGACAGCTCTGAACTCAATTACTCCTCTATATGTAACAGTGAGCCTGCAAGTTCTGGGTTATTAAAATTAACAGACCATGACATTAATTTCATAATTAACATCATTGTTAAGTGTCAAACACTAAGCAGGTAAAGAAACCATCAAATCGATTCTGTTAAATATGTTTATACAGTTTACATTCAATTTCTGACTGATCTGATTCCACATTAAATACATTTTTAGATGGCTCACGCACGATATACGGTAAATAATGAAAGAGTTCATATGCATACACTAGAGGGCGATATTTGTTACTGTAGCTAAATGTTTTTAGCTGTGACTTACAGTTTTTTTCAGTCGCTAACAAGCATTTGTCCAAGCAGTTGTCACATTTTCAAAACTCTAAACACAATTAGCACAGCATCTGTCTATTGTGGCCATACCATTCACACATTTCATGTCGTTTTCACACAATATGGAGTCATTGAACACATTTCCACAATGCTTACATTTTCTGAACAGACAAGCTATACCTCCCAACAAAATGATGGATCGTTTTTGTAGTAGTTACAAATGTTAACACACAACATCCCACAATAGCAAAAACAATGTTCCAAACCTTAAATACAGTATAAAAACATCTGCTTCTGCAATGATATCAGTTCAAAAACAATATATCTTAGCTGATTTATGTTGTGAAAATTGGGCCAACCACAGCTGATTCCAATCTGGCTTAGACTCAATGGCAGGGGTTATTTTTTTCTATTACATTGACACTTATACAATACAGTTTTTTTCAGTCGCTAACAAGCATTTGTCCAAGCAGTTGTCACATTTTCAAAACTCTAAACACAATTAGCACAGCATCTGTCTATTGTGGCCATACCATTCACACATTTCATGTCGTTTTCATACAATATGGAGTCATTGAACACATTTCCACAATGCTTACATTTTCTGAACCGACAAGCTATACCTCTCAACAAAATTATGGATCGTTTTTGTAGTATTTACAAATGTTAACACACAACATCCCACAATAGCAAAAACAATGTTCCAAACCTTAGATACAATATAAAAACCTCTGCTTCTGCGATGCTATCAATTAAAAAAAAATGTATCTTAGCTTAGACTCAATGGCAGGGGATATTTTTTTCTATTACACTGACACTTATACAATAAAAGGAGAACTTTGAATCGTGATATTTTTGGAAACAGAAACAGAAAAAGACAAACACTGTAATGTATGGACGAGGAAGAGTAAGAGCAAGGGGCCCAGGGAGAAGAGCAGGAGCAGTGAGAGGAGCAGTGAGAAGAGCAGGAGAAGTGAGAGATGCAGTGAGAGGAGCAGGAGCAGTGAGAGGAGCAGTTAGAAGAGCAGGAGAAGTGAGAGATGCAGTGAGAGAAGCAGGAGCAGTGGGAGGAGCAGTGAGAAGAGCAGGAGAAGTGAGAGATGCAGTGAGAGAAGCAGGAGCAGTGAGAGATGCAGTGAGAGGAGAAGTGAGGGGAGCGGGAGAAGTGAGGGGAGCAGTGAGGGGAGCAGGAGAAGTGAGGGGAGCAGGAGCAGTGAGAGGAGCAGGAGCAGTGAGAGATGCAGTGAGAGGAGAAGTGAGGGGAGCAGGAGCAGTGAGAGGAGCAGTGAGGGGAGCAGGAGCAGTGAGAGGAGCAGTGAGGGGAGCAGGAGCAGTGAGAGGAGCAGTGAGGGGAGCAGGAGCAGTGAGAGGAGCAGTGAGGGGAGCAGGAACAGTGAGAGGTGCAGTGAGAGGAGCAGGAGCAGTGAGAGGAGCAGTGAGAGGTGCAGTGAGAGGAGCAGGAGCAGTGAGAGATGCAGTGAGAGGAGAAGTGAGGGGAGCAGGAGCAGTGAGAGGAGCAGTGAGGGGAGCAGGAACAGTGAGAGGTGCAGTGAGAGGAGCAGGAGCAGTGAGATGAGCAGTGAGAGGAGCAGTGAGAGGAGCAGTAGCAGTGAGAGGAGTGAGAGGAGCAGGAGCAGTGAGAAGAGCAGTGAAAGGAGCAGTGAGAGGAGCAGGAGCAGGGAGAGGAGCAGTGAGGGGAGTAGGAGCAGTGAGAGATGCAGTGAGAGGATCAGGAGCAGTGAGAGATGCAGTGAGAGGATCAGGAGCAGTGAGAGGAGCAGGAGCAGGGAGAGGAGCAGTGAGGGGAGTAGGAGCAGTGAGAGATGCAGTGAGAGGATCAGGAGCAGTGAGAGATGCAGTGAGAGGATCAGGAGCAGTGAGAGGAGCATGAGCAGTGAGAGGAGCAGTGAGGGGAGCAGGAACAGTGAGAGGTGCAGTGAGAGGATCAGGAGCAGTGAGAGGAGGAGGAGCAGTGAGAGATGCAGTGAGTGGATCAGGAGCAGTGAGAGGAGCAGGAGCAGTGAGAGGAGCAGTGAAGGGAGCAGGAGCAGTAGTGAGAGGAGCAAAAGCAGTGAGAGGAGCAGTGAGAGGAGCATGAGCAGTGAGAGGTGCAGGAGCAGTGAGAGGAGCAGGAGCAGTGAGAGACGCAGTGAGAGGAGCAGTGAGAGGAGCAGTGAAAGGAGCAGTGAGAGGATCAGGAGCAGTGAGAGGAGCAGGGAGAGGTGCAGGAGCAGTGAGAGGAGCAGTGAGGGGAGCAGGAGCAGTGAGCGGAGCAGTGAGAGATTGTTGTTATTTTACCCTCCCCCCCCCCCTCCCCCCCACTGTAAGCAATACTGTCAAACCTTTTCTGTTCTATCATACCGTGTTTCTACTGTACCTCCTGCAGTAAACAGTAGAGGAAAAAAACATTTTTTACTGGAATGCTTTTGAATGTGAACATTACTGTACATTTGGACATACAGTTCCTAACCAAGAAATTTAGTGTAAAACAGTGAATTGCATGTTTTGCATGCAAATACCTGTAAAACTGAAACATAAAAGTCTATGCAGTTTTTGTAATGTCAACAATAGCCAGTATTTTGAAACCTGGTGTACTTTGATTGACTGCATGTACCTTCTGAGGTGAAAACAAGTGTTATTCTTTGACAGAATAATTTAATTTTGAGTCAGATTTCCAGTGTTTTGGTAAAGTTGGTGTGTGCAGAGAAAGATGTGTTCTATTTTGAAATGAAGATTTAGTATATATTTAACAAAATGTGTTTTTGAGAAGAAAATTATCCATTTGGCCAATTGTGTTTTGTAGGTGTTAGTCTGTGTTAAGAGTTTAGAAAAAGTATCTGAAGTATGGTTAAGCGCTTGTTTGCGATTGAAAAAAACTGTAAGTAATTGTAATGAATGCTCTCTTTAAAGGCAGGGTAGGTAAAACATGTATAAAAAACTTTTTTTCCAAATGTGTTTAAACTTTATTTATATATCAATACATAATTAAAATGTAAGTACTCTGAAAAAGAAAGTATAAAAATCGAGTGTCTGTAGACTTCTAACGACTGTTTTAAAGACAGCTCATTATTTCCATTCACACCACCCCCTCCCTTCTGGGCTCCTTCCAAAGCCACGCCCCCAAAACACATGAACGCGCGACTCCGACCATTGAGGTGGAAGACGCATTATTTACCTGAGACGAGCAGAGAGGAAGGAGCACAGTGCATGTAGTGAAATCATGTCAGAATCACATGTAATAAATATAACTTTATAATTATGAAGATAAACAAACAAGATGTATTTTAGTACTCACTATCAAGCTAGCATATTGATATTGGTAAAGTTTAAAATATATATTTTTTGATTCGCTAACGAGCTAGTTATCTATAAGGCAAAGCTAAAAACAGGTTGCATGATACACGTTTTTCCATTACCATCATTTACACTGTGATGAAGATGAATTTCGTGTAAGATTCATAACATATACGTTGTTCTGCATGTAAGAGTTTCCATGATGAAAACATTGTTGACTCTGATGAGGACTACACTCCAGAGACAAGTACCGCATCGTCAGCTCGAGGACAGGTCCGGGGTCGAGGGCGAAGCAGAGGAGGTCGTGCCAGAGGCCGTGCAACTAGGGTCCGAGGAAGTAGAGGCCGAGGATGGGGTGGTCGAAGTGCAGGGCAAGGAGCACTTGAGTTCCCTCATTTCTCGCCATCGCTGGAAAGGCACGCCGATATTAACTCGCGTTTTATTTCTTTGTTTATCCAAAGACTTTTTGTTCATTGCCTTTTCTTGTACTGTTACTGTCTTCCTTTTTTTGCCTGGTTTGCCTTCACTAACTGCATAGGCCGGTACAGTGAATTTTGCTTGCGGTTTCTCTGCCATTGTTTGGGTATTCCTAGGATCCGTGCCTCTTGAATTCCTCAAATCAAACTTGCGTACGCAGGTGGGCAGGTCATGTGTGGCAAAAGGGTGGTTGCCATGGTTGCGAGAGAGTGACAGTCGCCTAAGCCAGTCCTATGTTTCGTGCCGAAAGGAAATAATGAGCTGTGTTTAATACAGATTAAACGGTCTAGAGTCACTCGATTTTTATACTCTTTTTATCAGAGTACTTACATTTTAATTATGCATTGATATAAATATAAAGTTTAAACAAATTTGGAAGAAAGTTGTTTATAAATTTCTTACCTACCCTGCCTTTAAGTGTACTTTTTTTCACTTTACATGTTTTGTAATGATATTTGCTGCAGGGGAGAGAGGGGCACAACTTAACATTTCGTGGCTTGTGTAAATCCACTTGAGGTTCAGATTATTTCCTTTTTTCCACATTCTTTTAACACCTGTAAATATATGGCTTTGTTTCATTATTTCAGCTAAATTAAAAAGCTTATTAATTACATATGATCACTAAATTTAACATCTTTTTTTTTTTTAGATTTTATAAAATTTATAAAAGCCTTTTCCCCCAACTAGTTCATGTCACTTTAAAAGCTTTTTTTTCTGTGAGTTCATGAATAATCTTACCATGAATAGGTAGTGAAGTGCTTAAAATTACTAATTAAGCATTTTTAAAAGAAGAGAGAGAGAGAGAGAGAGAGAGAGAGAGAATAAGGGTTATGTGAATTGAAGTTTAATGATATTTGTTAACATTCAAAATTACATAAAAATATTTTCATCATTGTATCATTTAAAAAAAAAGTGCATGAATGTATGAATTGAAAGTTTAATGACATTTGTAAGCATTAAATAATGATCTGTTAAGCATTAGTGTTTGTTAATGATTTATCAATGGAGATTTTAATAATTGTAAACCATCTGTAAAAATAAAATATTTTTGAAGATATATTTATTATACCTCTCCTTGAACTGTCACCTTATCGTGGTGGAGAGGTTTGAGTACCCGAATGATCCTGGGAGCTATGTTGTCTGGGGCTATATGCTCCTGGTAGGGTCTCCCAAGGCAAACAGGTCCTTGGTGACGGGCCAGACTAAGAATAGTAAACAAAACCCCTTATGGCAAAATTAAAATCAAGGACCGTGACGTCGCCCGGCATGGCGCAGCCGGGGCCCCACCCTGGAGCCAGGCCCGGGGTTGGGGCTCGTATGCGAGCGCCTGGTGGCCGGGCCTTCCCCCATGGGGTCCGGCCGGGCTTAGCCCGAAGGAGTGACGTGGGGCCGCCCTCCTGTGGGCTCACCACCTGCAGGAGGGAGCGTAAGGGGCCGGTGCATAGTGGATCGGGTGACAGTCATAGGCGAGACCCCCGACGACCCGATCTCTGGACACGGAATCTGGCTTTAGGGACGTGGAATGTCACCTCGTTGGCGGGGAAGGAGCCTGAGCTTGTGCGGGAGGTCGAGAGGTACCGACTAGAGATAGTCGGGCTCACCTCAACGCACAGCTTGGGCTCTGGAACCACACTTCTTGAGAGAGGCTGGACTCTCTACCACTCTGGAGTTGCCCATGGTGAGAGGCGGAGGGCTGGAGTGGGTTTGCTAATAGCCCCCACCTCAGCCGCCATGTGTTGGAGTTTACCCCGGTGAACGAGAGGGTCGCTTCCCTGCGCCTTCGAGTCGGGGATAGGTCTCTCACTGTCGTTTGTGCCTACGGGCCGAACGGCAGTGCGGACTACCCGGCCTTCTTGGAGTCTCTGGGAGGGGTGCTGGAAAGTGCTCCGACTGGAGACTCCGTCGTTCTACTGGGGGACTTCAACGCTCACGTGGGCAGTGACAGTGACACCTGGAGGGGCGTGATTGGGAGGAACGGCCCCCCTGACCTGAACCCGAGTGGTGTTCTGTTATTGGATTTCTGTGCTAACCATGGTTTGTCCATAACGAACACCATGTTCAAGCATAAGGGTGTCCATCAGTGCACGTGGCACCAGGACACCCTTGGCCGGAGGTCGATGATCGACTTTGTGGTCGTGTCATCGGACCTTCGGCCATATGTCTTGGACACTCGGGTGAAGAGAGGGGCGGAGCTGTCAACTGAGTTGGATCCGATGGCGGGGGAGGAAGCTGGACAGACTCGGCAGACCCAAACGTACTGTGAGGGTCTGTTGGGAACGTTTGGCCGAGCCCCCTGTCAGAGAGATCTTCAACTCCCACCTTGTGGGGCTGTCTTGGCTGGCACGCCTCTGCAACATCGCATGGCGGTTGGGGACAGTACCTCTGGACTGGCAGACCGGGGTGGTGGTCCCTCTTTTCAAGAAGGGGGACCGGAGAGTGTGTTCCAACTATAGGGGGATCACACTTCTCAGCCTCCCTGGGAAAGTCTATGACAGGGTACTGGAGAGGAGAATTCGGCCGATAGTGGAACCTCGGATTCAGGAGGAACAGTGTGGTTTTCGTCCCGGTCGTGGAACACTGGACCAGCTCTATACCCTTTCCAGGGTGCTGGAGGGTTCATGAGAGTTTGCCCAACCAGTCCACATGTGTTTTGTGGACTTGGAGAAGGCATTCGACCGTGTTCCTCGCGACATCCTGTGGAGGGTGCTCCGGGAGTATGGGGTCGGCGGCTCCCTACTTAGGGCTGTTCGGTCCCTGTACGACTGGAGCAAGAGCTTGGTTCGCATTGCCGGCAGTAAGTCAGACCTGTTCCCGGTGCATGTCGGACTCCGGCAGGGCTGCCCTTTGTCACCGGTTCTGTTAATAATTTTTATGGACAGAATTTCTAGGCGCAGCCAAGGGCCGGAGAGTGTCCGGTTTGGGGACCATACGATTTCGTCGCTGCTTTTTGCGGATGATGTTGTCGTGTTGGCATCCTCAGACCAGGACCTTCAGTGTGCATTGGGACGGTTTGCAGCCGAGTGTGAATCGGCTGGGATGAGAATCAGCACCTCCAAGTCCGAGGCCATGGTTCTCAGTCGGAAAAGGGTGGATTGCCCACTTCAGGTTGGTGGAGAGTTCCTGCCTAAAGTGGAGGAGTTCAGGTATCTTGGAGTCTTGTTCACGAGTGAGGGAAGGATGGAACGTGAGATTGACAGACGGATCGGTGCAGCTTCTGCAGTAATGCGATCGCTGTACCGGTCTGTCGTGGTGAAGAAGGAGCTGAGCTGTAAGGCAAAGCTCTCGATTTACCGGTCAATCTACGTTCCTACTCTCACCTATGGTCATGAGCTGTGGGTCATGACCGAAACAACAAGATCCCGGATACAGGTGGCCGAAATGAGCTTTCTCCGTCGGGTGGCTGGGCGCTCCCTTAGAGATAGGGTGAGAAGCTCAGTCACTCGGGAGGAGCTCAGAGTAGATCCGTTGCTCCTCCACATCGAGAGGAGCCAGCTGAGGTGGCTCGGGCATCTATTTCGGATGCCTCCTGGACGCCTTCCCAGGGAGGTGTTCCAGGCACGTCTCACCAGGAGGAGGCCCCGGGGAAGACCTAGGACACGCTGGAGGGACTATGTCTCCCGGCTGGCCTGGGAACGCCTCGGGGTCCCCCCGGAAGAGCTGGAAGAAGTGGCTAGGGAGAGGGAAGTCTGGGCGTCTCTGCTTAGACTGTTGCCCCCGTGACCCGGCCCCGGATAAGCGGAAGATGATGGATGGATGGATGGATATTTATTATATTTTATTTTATTTATTTATTTTGAAAGTGCATGATCATATGAACATGATATCATTAGATAATGTTTAATTATTATATTAGTAAACATTAACAGGGCATGTTATCTCATGTTTATAGCTATTAACTAATGGTCTGTTAAGCTTTATAGTGTTTGTTAATGATTTATTAATGAAAGTAATTATAATGTGTTACCAAAAATACAAACTAAAATGTTTTGTAAAAAAAATATATATAACTGTAAAATAAGAGCAGACTTTTAATAATTAAAATTGAACTAATTTTAGAGTTTGACAATGAATTGACAAAAGCTCTGGATAGGTAGGACTGTCTTGCCACAAGATCAAAGACCAGTACCATATGTATCACAAGGGAATTAAACAACCACAAATGAAACAAAAAGAAATGCCAGATCAGAACATCATAGATCAGATATCAAGAACATTGCTTGTGCACTCACAGCTGTTGTACTCAGATGTGAAACACTCCATCAGTATATCTACGCTAGAGAAGTACAAGTAAAAAGTGATCACAAGCTACTGGAGAGTATCTTTAAGGAGCTGCTCCATCAAAAACCATTGATGTTACAGAGGATGCTCCACTAATATAATTTCTCACCATACCACTTTAGCTAAAACATTTCTTAACAGGTTCGACGGTGAGAGCTCTGGTAGGTGAGTTAGTTAAGGAGTAACAATGTTTATTTTCTTCTTTGCAGGTTGAAACAGTGTAGATGAGGTGTGAGGACATGAGAATGGAGGTGAGCAGGAAAAGAATCAGGTATGTGTAAACCTTGACAAGACCAGACAATAAGGGACTGAAGGAAGACTGCTTCTATTTAGGTAAGTGATGAGGTGAATGAGGGCAGGTGTGTTGATTGGTGATCAGTTGCAGTTGTGAAGCAGGAAATGGAGTCCAGGAAATGGGAAACACTGGGTCTCCGGCCGTGATAAGGACACTTAATCTATTTGAAGAAAGAACAGCTCTGCTGGTTATGACAAGGGGATTTAAATCTGACTGATAAGGAACAGCTCTCCTGGCCGTGATAGAGAAGCTGATTCTTATAGTGAGGGGAATGGCTCTACTGGCTGTGGCAAGGACATTTTAATCTGACTGAAGAAGAAATGGTACTCCTGGCCATGATAGGGCGGTTTCTCAATATTTTCTGTATTTGTACACTTTTTGTGCACCTCGCTGCCTGAAACTATTCCAATTCAAAGTTCACATCTAGCCAAGCACAGTTCAAATGCCCTTTTAAATTTTATGGAAAATCCCCATTTACTGAGGATTTATCAGATGAGCCTGTCACATTGTGAATGATGATATACATTTCTCACCAATGAAATCTTGCTGAAAAATGGAAGATTTGGATTAAAAAATGTGACTAATTTCTTAGGGCTAATGGCATTTCCAAGGCCAGAAAGTGGTAAAGTACAAATGCGAAATACTATTGGATGTCAAGACAACAAGAAAGGCAAAATGTGCGTGCTAATCCAAAGCACTTAAAGAAAAAAATAGACATATACAAAATCAATCAACAACAAACTAAGACTAAGCAAATAGAAGTTCATCGTGAATTAAATGAAGACACTAAATGCAGCAGAGAGTGTGAATTGTACACAAAATGTAAATTGTGCAATAAAAAGAACCACTTCACAAAAAATAAATAAATAAAATGCAGAATTGAAAATTAAAAATAAGAGAAGCATGTGTTTGCAAAGTGAAAAAGTTTAGATCAGTGATTCTGAGCCAGTGGGCCATGTAGTCAGTGGCAGACCACCCCAAATTAATTATTTTTTTTTTTTTTTTTATTGACAAATCTTGTCATTTTCTAATTATCTAATTGTTCTTATGAATTTCTATGATCAAAAACACTCAAGTCAAGATGCATTATCTAAAAACTAAAGTTTAAATATCGCAACACCAATCACATCACAACGTCAGATTGAACGTTTGTTCAATCAGATGTAGTAACTATGTTATTGTAATATGGATCTGGGAGACAGACCTGCGCCAGCAAAAGCTTCGAAGTGACTGGTGAGAAAATACAATGCTGAATACATTACATTTGGTTTTATAAGGGCAGGTACAGAGACTAAGCATTAGGTGACACAGTTTAAAGTTCTTGAGAGTATGGAATCTCTCATTGCATGACACAGCGCAGAACTACTCCACACTGCCTGCACTTGTACTGTCTGCCGGTTAACACTTAAAGGGTTGGTTCACCCAATAATCAAAATGATGTCGTTAATAAGTCACCTTCATGTCTTTCCAAAACCTGTTAGACCTCAGTTTATCTTCGGAACACAGTTTAAAGGGTGGGTGAAATGCTCGTTTTCACTCAATATCCTGTTAATCTTGAGTACCTATAGAGTAGTACTGCATCCTTCATAACGCCAAAAAGTCTAAAGTTTTATTATATTCATAAGAGAATGATAGTCTGTACCGATTTTTCCCAGAAAAACACGACCGGCTGGAGGCGTGACGTGTGGGCGGAGATAAAGAATCACGAGCGCGAGTAGGCTTTTGCGTTGAGAGCGTTTGGAAGCTGTGAGGAAAAAACCATCATCCAAAACAAACCATGGCTAACAGTCAGATTCAGCATATATTTATGATCCAGAATCAAATCCAGAGGCTGAAATTTAACAAGAGCAGCATCAGCAACGACGTCTCTACGTGGTATGTACTGAAACTGTATATATTTGCTTAGCGGTTTTTGAAAATGACTAAGTTCCACTTTATGTCGTCTTTTTTTTTTTTAAGCTGTACATGTGGAAAGTGCAGTCTGATGACAACATCGCATGTTGTTTACTTGATGTGCTTAAGCGCCGATAGTTAAGTTAACAACACAGAGTTATTTGAAGCAGTTTTACTCACCGCATGCGGTTCCAACACACGATCGTGACCCTTTTTCGTTGGGACTGCATTATCCTTAAGAAATAAACGATGTGCAAATCCGGCGTCAAACTGGGCCTTGTTTGTAAAACAGGCACCTTCGAAATGCAGGGAACAAACAAAAACACTTGCACAACTCCGTTGATGCTCTGTAAAAATGCTGTTTTTTTTTATTTTTTGGTGATCTGTGCAGGGTTGTCTTGCCCTGGCAACCAAAAACACACTTCTTTTGTGACATTTCGCGACACTCTCGCTCTGATCAGTGAATGTCTGTGCTCTCAGTGCTCTGCTATACGGGAGAGGTCGCTCTTCCGGCAGAAGTGCCCTTAGGACCCATATAAGGAAATTCCGCTCCATCTAACGTCACACAGACCAATACTCGAAAAAAAACCTTCCGAAATTTGTGACAAACCGGAAGGAGTATTTTTGAAACAAAAAACCGATGTATCTTTGAAACAAAAATACTCATTCAAACGTACAACTTAATTTTTGAAACTTTGTCCATTTTTAGCATGGGAATCCAACTCTTTAACAGTGTAAAAAACTCAGTATGAATGAAGCAGAACTAGTATAAAAAAGGCAACTGGCTCAATTATATGGAGATACATCGGTTTTAAAGCGTTGGGCGAACAGCAGGCATATGTCTACTGTAGAGGTATGTTAGCCTGGATGTGGGGATGATATATTATTGATGAACTTGTTAAAAGAGTGATCCCCTTGTTTGTCTGACCAAGTCATTGGTCTGACCTACCCTGTTATTGTTACAGGAATAAATGGTTACTGAGTAAACCTGCCAAGTCTTTTTTAAACAAGTCGACTTTTCATCTATATAGCTCACTAAACCTAATCTGCAGTAGTCGCATAACAGATTAACGACAGAGTAAATCATTGTACTTTTTTAATTTTCTGTTGTTGTGTGTTTTTACTATCATATTTGGAAAGGCCCTCGAAATGTATTTAAAAAGTCATTGGTGGGCCATGAGTCGCAAAAGGTTGAGAACCCCTGGTTTTACAAGTAAAAAGCACACAAGCTGTGAAAATATAAATGCAGAAGGATAAAGAGAAGTGGTCACAGAAACTCCAAATATAAGATAAATTGCATTTAAACTGGTGAAAAATTCAATTTTCGGTCATTAAATACTTTCAACTCACTTGCATCAAGAAGAAACTGAATAAATCTACCTACAGTACATGTTGCTTACACACTGAAGACACCAGATGTCACCAGTGGGCCAAAAGCTGCCGATCTGTGGTATAAGGGACAAAAACACAGAATTCAATTTCAAAGACAATTCTGCGATGTTAGGAAGAGTCACATGTCAAGCATTAGGCATGATAAAAAGAGGAGAGGAAATTCAAGTTTGAGAACAACACGCTTAAATAATATGAAGATGTGTTCATTAGACGCATGCCAAGATAATATCACATTAAAGTGAATACAACCAGATCATGCCACACAAATAGTTCCAGTTGTACCCTGGGGGGGGGTAATTAATAAGAAAACAAACAGGCGTTTCTGAACTATTGCAGTATCTTGCCAAGTTCATTCTGAAATTGTCAGAAGTAGATGCACCCTTCAGGCAGTTGCTTTAGAAAAATAACTGGATAGATCAAAAGCTCTGAATGCACAGGACTGGTAAATCATGGATCACAAGCGAATGAAACAATAACAAATTAAACAAAAAGAAATGCCAGATCAGAACATCTTTGATCAAATATCAAGAACATTGCTTTTGTACTCACAGCTGATTTAGCCATTGTATTCAGATGTGAAACACTCCATCAGTATGTCTACGCTAGAAAAGAACAAGTAGAAAGTGATCACAAGCTACTGGAGAGAATCTTTAAGGAGCTTCTTCTTCAAACATAACTGAGGATGCTCCACTAATTTTTCACCTTATCACTTCAGCTGAGAAAAGAAATGTTAGATAGAGTTCATAAATCAGTCCTAGGCATGGTACTATTTACTGGCAAGGTATGTCAGCTCAAATAGAGATGGTATTTCAATGTGTCAAATGCAACAGTCACCAGTAAACCACTGATACCCCTGACATTGCCAGGAAAGCCCTGGGAAAAGATTGGTACAGCTTTGTTTCAACACAATGGTTTGTGTGTGTGTGGACTAGTTCCTCATATTTCCAGAAGTTGTTTCCTGAAGCTGAAAGAAACAATAAGCTGTCATCACTGCTTTCAACGCTCTTCTAATAGCTGAACACATTGTAATGCTATCACGCTACACAAGGAGACTTAGGGGAGACAGACAGATAAGTGTAATCTCTTTATTAACAGCTTGGTGTGAAGGGGAGAGATGCAGAGCAAATGGGTGAATTACTCAAGAGTCTTTAGAATGACTGGACTTGAGCTGAGGATGATAACTGATCCTTGTATTTATTTACAGGTCCAATGGTGAGAGTCCTGGTAGATGGGTCAGGTAAGGAGTAACAACATTTATTTTCCTCTTTGCAGGTAGATGGGCTGAAGACGAGGTTTCAGGATGTTAGAATGCATTGCCAGCCACTCATGGAGTCCGGGAAGTGCTGGCCGTTCAGGAGCCAAGGTGGAGCAGGCTTTTCGGAAGACCCTTATGCGAGCTTTGGAGGGTGCTCTGTAGGAGCGAACACTGGAGGGCACACTGAAGGAGCGGACACTGGAGGGTACGGGACGGGAAAACTCCTCTTGATTACAGAGGGAATGGCACTCCTGGCCATGACTGGAGAGCTTAATCTGACTGAAGAAGGAAATAGGAATGGCTCTCCTAGCTGTAAACGAGGTGATTTAATCCGACTGAAGATGTAAGGGCTCTCCTGGATGTGAAGAGATTTAATCCGAATGAACAAGGAACCGCTTTCCTGGCCCTGATAGAGAAACTGATTCTTACAGAGAGGGGAATGGCTCTCTTGGCTGTGGCAAGGACATTTACTCTGACTAAAGAAGAAATGGAACTCCTGGCCATGATAGGGTGGCAGATTCTTACAGCGAGCGGAATGGGTCTCTTGGCTGTGGCAAAGACATTTAATCTGACTCCTGCACTCCTGGCTTTGTGTGTAGGACGTGATATTCGGCAGAAACATTTAATGGACTTTGGTCTGGGGCTGAAGCCAACTCCGGATTCTGATCAAGTGCTGAAATGCGCTCTGGGTTCTAGTCAAAGGCTGGAGCCTGCACTGGACTCTGATCTGGGGTTTGAGCCTGCATTGGTCTCTGGTCAGTGGCTGGAGCCTGCACTGGACTCTGGTCAGGAACAAATACCCTCTCTGTGCCTAATTCAGGAACGAAAGCATTCTCTGGGTTAAACACCAAAACAGGGGCCCTCTCTAGGCTAAACTCGGGAACAAGGTCCCTCTCTGGGCTAAACTAGGGAACAGGAGCCCTCTCTGAGCTAAACTCCGGAACGCAAGCCTTTTCTCAATTCCGGTTAGGGGATAGAGATGATCTGGAGCTGTTCTCTGAGAGGGGTGTGTGGTCTGGATGGGGTTCTCAAATGGGCTTCTGGCCTTAAGGTAAACTTGTAGTTAACTCACTGAAACAAGTGGGCTCTAGTGCAGATTCAAGGGTAAGAGTAGGCTATTTACTGAGTTTTGGGGTTAGAACGGACTCTGAATTTGTTTGGACTGTAGTGTATTCTGGACTAAACTTGATTAAATGAGTGGACTCAGGGGCTGGAGCCGACCCTGAAGTGGACTCAGAGCCTGGAGACGACACTGGAGTTGATACAGTCTGTGATGCAGTGGAGCCAGCTGGTGCAAACAAACTTAAGTAAATAACCATCTTTAAAGAGCAAGAATTCTGTGAATCCTGTGTTAAACTCCCCAAGATTAACAAAAAAAGAGTGTTTGTTGTGCCTTTATGAATTTCTTCACTGATAAAATAGATAACATTAGAAATACAATAGAAATGTAGATTCTACAGCATCTAACACTTCAGTTTCATCCATCGCACCCAAAGATAAACTGCAGTGCTTTACAACTATAGGACAGGAAGAGCTAAATAAACTTATCACTGTATCTAAACCAACAACATGTTTATTAGATCCTGTACCCACTAAATTATTGAAAGAGTTGTTACCTGTAGCCGAAGAACCGCTTCTCAATATCATTAACTCTTCATTATTTTTAGGTCACGTCCCAAACATTCAAGCTGCCGGTTATCAAGCCTCTTATTAAGAAACCAAAACTAGATCCTAGTGTACTGGCAAATTATAGGCCTATTTCAAATCTTCCATTTATGTCTAAAATTTTAGAAAAAGTTGAGTCTGCTCAATTGAGCACCTTCCTGCATAAAAATTATCTGTATGAAGAATTTCAGTCAGGTTTCAGGCCCCACCATAGCACAGAAACTGCACTTGTTAAAATTACAAATGACCTGCTCCTTGCGTCAGATCAAGGCTGCATCTCATTTCTAGTCTTACTTGATCTTAGTGCTGCGTTCGACACCATAGATCATGACATACTCATAGATCGATTACAAAACTATACAGGTATTCAAGGGCAGGCTCTAAGATGGTTTAGATCCTACCTGTCAGATCGCTACTATTTTGTTTACTTAACTGGGGTGTCATCTCATTTATCATCAGTAAAATATGGAGTGCCACAAGGATCCGTCCTAGGTTCCCTTCTATTTTCAATATACATGTTGCCCCTTGGTAATATTATTAGAAAATAAGGAATTAGCTTCCACTGTTATGCTGATGACTCTCAGCTATATATCTCAACGAGACCAGATGAAACTTCTCAATTATCTAAGCTAACAGAGTGTGTTAAAAATGTAAAAGTTAAGAAGATTGGAGTATAATTTTCTCCAATTAAATTAGGATAAGACAGAGATATTAATTATTGGACCAAAAAACACTACACAGAATCTTGTAGATTACATTCTGCAACTAGATGGATGTGCTGTTACTTCCTCTACAGTCAGAAATCTGGGTGTTATATTAGACGGCAATTTGTCTTTTGAAAATCATATTTCCAATGTTACAAAAACTGCATTCTTCCATCTTAGAAACATTGCCAAGCTACAAATCATGTTATCTGTTTCTGATGCAGAAAAGCTAGTTCATGCATTTATGACCTCTAGACTGGACTATTTTAACGCACTTCTAGGTGGTTGTCCTGCTTCATCAATAAACAAGCTACAGGTAGTCCACAATGCAGCAGCTAGAGTCCTTACGAGGTCAAGAAAATATGATCATATTACCCCAATTTTACAGTCTCTGCACTGGCTACCTATTAGGTTCCGTATCAGTTACAAATTATCATTACTTACCTATAAGGCCCTAAATGGTTTAGCTCCTGCGTACCTAATTAGCCTTTTACCACGCTACAATCCATCACGCTCCCTAAGGTCACAAAACGCTGGACTTTTGGTAGTTCCTAGGATAGCAAAGTCCACTAAAGCAGGTAGAGCTTTCTCACATTTGGCTCCCAAACTCTGGAATAGCCTTCCTGATAATGTTCGGGGTTCAGACACACTCTCTCTGTTTAAATCTAGATTAAAAACGCATCTCTTTCACCAAGCATTCAAATAATGTATCTCTTAAATTGTGAGTGTAGTTGCATCTGATCAAATGTGCATTTTTATTGATTAGCTGTGGTTAAACTAATTTTACTTTGTTGGATCAGCAGCTATGCTAATGATGTCTCTACTTTGTTTTTATGTTTTGCAACGGGATTTACACCTGAGAAGAGATGATGCTGACCCTCAGAAGACCTCACATGATGCTAACCCTGAATCAACAAACAGAACATAACAATTATTGCTACATGTGTGACTGCATCATATAATAATTATTAATTAATAATATTAATAATGTTCATCGTCTAGCTGACTACGTCTTGGAGATGTTTGGCCATAATGCACAGCAACACTTTTTGTGAAAACCTAGACAGCATAGCACAAACACCTTAACCCAAAATTCCCACATGCTGGTTGAAGGGTGATGATTTGGGATTGCTTTGTAACCACAGGACCCGGGCACTTCTGAATCACTGAGCCAACCACAAACTCCTTTGTATCCCAAAGTATTCAAGAGTCAAGTGTGAGGATATCAGTTTTACAGCTAAAGCTTGACCAAGATAAGGTCATGCAACAGCACAATGATCCCAGCACACCAGCAAATCTACAGCAAAACGGCTGAAAAATAAAATAATCAAGGGGTTACAATAGTCTAGTCAAAGTCCAGAGCTAATTCTGATTGAAATGCTTTCATAAGTTCACACTTAAATATAATAAACAGATTAAAGGTTATGCGTATTTGGCGTGCTGTTCGAGAGAAGGTTCGAGCTGAGTGAAGAGACGGGGTGGCAGAGGAATGCTGGAAAACTGTCAAGGAACAGAGGAACATTTGGTTTTATTTTTATTTTTATTTTTTATTTTTTATTTTTTTATTTATAAACTGTAAAAAATGAATCATGAGTCTTGTAATTTTCATCAAAAAAATTAAGGTGATAATTAAAAATAATTTGTGGATTTCATTAAAGAAATTGTGATTCAGTGTTGTATAGAAAATAATGAGGACTTTTTACTAATAAAACCAAGAGATGTGTTTTCCTCATTTTGTTTTAGGAGACTTAAGCAGTTTTGGTGCTTGAATTGGGGAACTGATTAAACTAATATAATTAAGGAAAGAAGGCTGCCTATTTAATTTAAGTGAATTAGCTCAATTTTGCAGTCTTATTTTAGAGGTGATTGTTAGTTCCAAGCATGCTTTGCATATGGCTGGATATGGAGAGTAAATTTTGAAATTAAATGCTACTATATGTTGTTGAGTGAAAGGAGGCATCTATTAATGTTTAATGTTCAGTTACATTTGACATTTGTAAGAGTTTCTGTAACATTGAAGCTTCCATTGCACAGTGCAATCGTTACCACTGTGCAGAAGAGTAGAGCTTGTAGTTAAGGATACTACTCTTCTCAGATATTCTCAGATATTATACCTTGTTTAATGAGCAGTAGCCTTGCTAGTGCTAGTGAAGCACTTTCCAGTATTTCTCAAGTATTTTCCTATTTGAGCTGATTGGCTGTATACAGTCTTGTAAATGTGTAAAAAAACAAAATAATTAATAAATAAATAAACTTAAAATAAATGAGCATTTCCCTAATTATATTAAATTTATTGTGCCATAGACTAAATAAGTTAGGAATTTTTACCTAATTTATTTGGGTAAATTTCACAAAAAAAAAAAAAAAAAAAAAAACTTAAAATCTACTCAAATATAATACGTGTAATATTGTTACCATAATTTTTTTAAGCAGATAGCATGTAATATTTTTTACAGTGTATGTATGCCTTCTCATTGGGACAAAGTGATAATTTCATTATCACTTTGATTAATTTAGTAAATCATCTAACTTTCCTTGTGTTGCGCTGGGTAATACTGTTTCTGCCTCGATTTCGTCTCACATACTTAATCCATGTACAGCGAGTAGTTTTTCAGCTGTTTTCAATGTCTCTCCTTTATTTTCATTGATCGAGTCACACTCTCCCTGTATGGGTTTAGAAGAGTTGGTCGATCAGTTTAACTCTTCTTGCTTAGAGATTTTAGATGTTGTGGCTCCTGTCAAAGTCAGGGGAAGAAAAGTCAAACCGCAGCCCTGGTTGAACAGTACTACCCGTGCTCTTAGGCAGGAGTGTAGGAGGGCTGAATGCAAATGGGTTAAAGATAAATTACAAGTCTCTTATGAGATTTTGACCATTTGAATGAGTATCAAAGAGCTGTTGAATTGGCTAGATCAAATTATTTCTCTGTCATCATCTCCAGAAACTGTAATAATTCTAGAGTACTTTTCTCTACTGTAAATGCTGTTCTTCATCCTACTGCTACTCCTGCATTCACTCCCTCTGCTGACATGTGTGAAGAGTTTTTAAACTTTTTTATTGGTAAGGTTGATGGAATTAGATCTGTAATTTCATCTGTTGGCAATGATTTTATTGTTTCTGTTGCCCCTCAGAACCAACTGACCAGTTTCATGCTTGTTTCTTTGCAGGAGCTTAAGGATATAACTGCTAATATGAAGTCCACCAAGTCTCCTGATGATGTGCTCCCTTCTTCTCTGTTTAAGCGGGTACTTGATTCAATTGGCCCAAGTGTTCTGTCTATTATAAATATTAGCTTGTCATCTGGTGTTGTTCCGGTTAGTTTTAAGCACGCAGTTATTCAGCCCCTTTTTAAAAAAACCAGCTT
Source organism: Carassius gibelio (assembly GCF_023724105.1). Lineage (NCBI taxonomy): Eukaryota > Metazoa > Chordata > Actinopteri > Cypriniformes > Cyprinidae > Carassius > Carassius gibelio. The sequence goes on from NC_068414.1 coordinate 30,934,955, forward strand.
AGACCCATTTGACATGATTAGTTTTTGTCCAATTTCAAAATTGCCTTTTATTTCAAAGATACTAGAAAAAATTGTGCACGCAGAGGAATAACATCTGCGATAGATTCCAGTCAGGTTTTAGAGTTGGTCATAGTACAGAATCGGCTCTTTTGAGGGTGTCTAATGATATCCTACGAGGTGTTGATTCTGGAAACCGCGTTGTCTTGTTGTTAGATCTTACAGCGGCATTTGATACAGTTGATCACAACATTCTCATTGATCGTCTTAGGGACCAGGTTGGTATTCAGGCCTATTTGAAGGATAGGACTCTTTCAGTCAGCTTAGGGGGTTATTTTTCTTCCATTGCCCCCCTTGTGTGTGGGGTTCCACAGGGCTCTATACTGGGACCAATTTTATTTTCCCTTTATATGCTCCCTCTAGGTTCTATTTTTGAAAAATTTGGGATTCAGTATCATCTTTATGCAGATGATTCTCAAATTTATGTACCACTGAAACATGGGCATAAAAGTGCCATTCGGTCTCTTCATGCATGTTTGGCAGAAGTTAAGTGCTGGCTTGCAAATAACTTTCTCCAATTAAACGAGGATAAGACTGAGCTTATTTTATTTGGAAGTAAGGGGTGTGTGGATGATGATTGCTTGGGTTTGTTTCCTGGGAAAAAACTGTCTAGCGTGAGGAACCTTGGAGTCATTTTTGACTCTGAGCTTAAATTTGAGCAGCAAATTAAAGCTGTTGTTAAGAATAGTTTCTTCCATCTTAGATCAATTTCTAAATTGAAATCTATTCTTAGTTTTAATGATATGGAGAAAGTTGTTCATGCCTTTGTGTCTTCACGTTTGGATTATTGTAATGTATTGTATCTCGGTGTGAGTCAGGCTTCTCTCTCTCGTTTGCAGCTCGTTCAGAACTCAGCTGCCAGACTTTTAACGGGTACTAAGAAAAGAGAACACATTACTCCGGTTTTAATTAAACTACATTGGTCACCCATACATTACAGAATTCAATACAAAGCGCTGTTGTACGTTTTTAAATCCTACATGGTCTAGCCCCCGAGTATGTTACTGATTTAATCAGCCGTTGTCAGTCAATCCAGCAGATCTCTGCGCTCGAATGATCAGTTGGTCCTTACAGTTCCACGAATGCGTTTAAAATGTAAAGGTGATCGGGCGTTTTCTGTTGCAGCTCCTAGGCTTTGGAATTACCTTCCTCTGTCAGTTAAAACTTGTCCTTCATTGGGTGTTTTTCAGAGTGCGCTTAAAACTTATTTGTTTTCTTTAGCTTTTGACAATGCTTTGTAAGTGTGTATGTCATATATCTGTTTTTTTTTTTATGTTTCTCTTTTATACTTTTTGTACAGCACTTTGGTTCCACTTGTGGTGTTGAAAGGGCTTTATAAATAAAGTTGAGTTGAGTTGAGTAAATTAGTTAGTCTGATTGTCAGCGCTGCGCTACAATCAGCTCATGTTTGTTCCGTGCTTCCGTCAAATGATTCCGAACAGAACCTATGCATGGGACTCGATGAAAGAGATAAAGCGGCCAGAAGAAGCATTTAACTGTAGATACATCACTGACCTGCTCAGGGCTTAAAGTGCTGGTCAGTTTCATCTGTAAAGTATCCTTGTTAGTTTTGTCTTTATTAACCTATGAGTATTAAACTGCTAGTATCTGTTAGGCTATCAATAGCACACCATTAGTAACTATATGAAATTATATATAAATTATATAGATCTATAAATGTTCTGGCCCATATCTTGAAAAATGTGATAATTCTAAATTTCCAGTGAAAGAACGCACTATTAATGCATATTTAAATTTGAAATGTATGCATTTAGCAGACACGACTTACAGTGCATTCAGGCTATCAATTTTTACCTATCATGTGTTCCCAGGGAATCGAACCCCCAACCTTGTGCAAGGCTCTACCAACTGAGCTACATGAACACAGTATATGCAAACTATTCAAGACGATGACGTGACGTATGCGCGCACTCTTTTGTTTGGACGGGGGAGGGCGAGGGGGAAGGGAAGCTAGTCTGGAGGAGCCAATCTAAAATCTTTTTTGGTGGCTGCAGCCATGCTGTATTATTATTACTTTTTTTTTCTTTCACTTTTTAAACAATTGTGAATTTACATTCTGCCACCCCGGCCACCTCTGGTGTGAGCGGACCCCCACCTGCTGTTAGCATTCCATTTACTCCCATTCATTTTGGCGTCACTTTGACAGCGAATAACTTTACATCTGAGGCGTTTAAAGGCTAATGCCTTCCCTGCAAGATTCAGTGGGTGATTCAGATTTCTCTTGGCACAGCTATTAGAATTGTCAGACAGGTTGCTGATGTGACATCTACGGCCCAATCCCAATTCTGCCCTTTAGCCCTTCCCCTTTCCCCTACCCCTCCGTTTTGCACGTTCACGTGAAGGGGTAGGGGTGTCCCGATTCTCTTTTGGTTGGATGGGTAGGGGTAAGGTGAAGGGCCAGATAGCCCTTCAAATTAAGATTTTTCGGGACCACACTTCAGACAAAGGGGTATGAATTATCACGGCAACATGGCTGCTATAGGGAACAAAAAGACATAAATGTAAGCATTTCTGGCATAAATAAAGATTTTAACAAAAAGTAATCTTTTGTTTTATGTTACATTCAATTGTGAGTTCATATTAATGGTCATGCTACTCAAAGAAATGTTTGCAAAAAATCGCTAATATTTGCTAACATCATAACATTACAGACTGCATTATAGTGCCACAGCATATGTCTGATCAGGATAACTGCCGTAGACACTGATGGGGGCTAATTCCCCCAGTAATTAGAAATCGCTAAACCATTTTCTCAAATATTACCTATTCGAGAGAGAAAGAGAGAAAGAGAGAAGAGAGAGAGAAAGGGAAATTTTGTGTATTCGCGTCTGTGCGTTTATCTTTTTAGAGTGAGTTTACTTAAAAACAGCGATTGTATCCTCTCGTCACTGCAAAATGTAATGAAGGGATTCAGTATTTAAACTGTATTTAATAAAAGTCGTGGGGCAGCGTTGACTAGTTTATTTTCTCCTGGATGTCTGAGCTGCGCGATTTCCAATATGTGTGTGTGTCAGTAAGCAGGGCATTAATACAGAACGATAATTAAAGGCTCACCAATGATTTTATGTTATGGACATTTTAAGACTAATAATAAAATATGTTAGCAATGGATACAGGCCTATTTATGAAGTTCACTTTACTTGGTATCAGAATTAATATGGTGGTAATTAGCCGAGGCTATTTCGTAATGTCATTAAAGCATTAAAATCTGGCAAACAATTTGGCTCTAAATGGCTAAGATCTATAAATGGGTAAGCATGGTGGTGTCCATTAAGCGACCAATTATGGCATTGATCCAACGTGTATTCAATAATATTATAATATTGAACTTATAAATGAACCTAAATACGTTTTCTTTAATGGCTACAGTAGTAGCTAACGTCAGAGGACTCAAGGCTGCGTTTCTCGAAACATTTTTATTTAGGCTACACTGTTTGTTTTTTACTAAAATTCTGGAAAGTATTTACAAGAACAGTATTTAATCGCAGCATCACCACAGTAAATAAAAAAATGGGAACGAGAAGAAAGCATGTAAAAAACTGAAATGGTTTGACAGCAATATATGATACAATTTTTTAAATATGTAGGCTAGGCTAATATAGTTTGGATTACTTTTCATAATATCCCACATGTCCTAATACATGCAATTTCAACTATTTCTTAAGTGATTATTTTAAAAAGAACACCGCTTACTCACATAACACAGTGAAGCAGTCTGTGCATGAGAGAATAATTGATTCTGGAGCCGTTGATATCAACGGATTTAGCACCGTATTGTTCGGGGAACACGCCTAGAAATGTTATACCCTTTTAGTTAAGTTATTGTGACAAGTGGGCCGAGCTGTGGGAACGGGTGGAGGGCTCAGTCGTCCATGAGGAGTTGTCGCGCTGTTTTGTGTTTATTTTGTTATTAAAGTTTTATTTTAAATCTCCGCCGGTTCCTGCCTCCGTCTTCCCGTGACTACGAAGGTTTTTATGATTTGTTAACTTACAGTTATACCTTAAGAGTCTTTGTAGCGCGCTAATAGACAATGTTATCGAGAAAAGCAGCCCAAGACTCTTCTGCTTTAGTATAATTTCAGGGCTGTGTTTCTCAATAATGTTGTCTCTTAGAGTCTTTACAAAGACTCATAACGTATAACTTAAAGGTTCCATTTTTCGCGCTTTTTTGAAGCTTTGTGTTTAAGGTGTGCAAAATAACATGTGTTCATGTTTCGCGTGTAAAAAAACAGTATTTTTCACACAATTCACCTATCTGTATACCGCTGTTTCCACTGTCATAAAAACGGCTGATGACTTCCTTTTTCTATGAAGTCCCTCCTTCAGAAATATGTAATGAGTTCTGATTGGGCCAGCGATTCCTGTGTTGTGATTCAGCGACACAGGCTGCCCTCCTAGAAATGTGATTGGAATAGTTTTGAGAAGCAAATGGGCAGGAGCATGTGCTGGAGATGTACTTATAATCACAAGAGCATTTCACGGTTATTTTCCATAATGTAATGATAAAGATATTTGGGCGGAGGTTAGTCTTTTAGTGACGCAGGAACTAGAGGGATGTAGTCCAAACGGGTCGTTTTTTTGTAGGCAAATTTTGTTAAATAAAATATCTCGCTTGGCATTGAACTTTGAGCTTTAGAATTTTACAGATATTATTAATACTCTAACAACAACATTACACACCAAACAAAGTTTAAAACATGGGATCACGAAGAAGGGGACCTTTAACTAAAGGTATACCATTTCCTGGCGTGTTCCCTGAACCATACCTTAGGAAGCTGTTTAAGATATACCTTACTTACGTGTGCAGTGGCGGATCTAGAGAAATTTTACTAGGGGGCCAAGGAGGGGCCAGTGTTTAACCAGAGGGGCACATTAAAAATGGCAACATATTTTATTTAAATGTAATGCAAATAAATACAAAAAGTAATTCTTGAGAAAATCTACACAGTAATACATATATATATATATGTGTGTGTGTGTGTGTGTGTGTGTGTGTGTGTGTGTGTGTGTGTGGATGTGTGTGTGTGTGTGTGTGTGTGTGTGTGTGTGTGTGTGCATGTGTCAAAAGACAAAAGTGTTTGTAGAATAACATTATAACATTACAGTAATATGACGTGTTTAGCTGCAATTCCCAGTTTCCCGTATGCTCCAATAAAGAGCACACCTTGTTTAATTACATGAAAAATTAAAAGATGTATATATATGTGTGTGTGTGTGTGTGTGTGTGTGTGTGTGTGTGTGTGTGCGTGCGTGCGTGCATGCGTGTCAAAAGACAAAAGTGTTTGTAGATTCACATTACATTAATATGATGTGTTTTGCTGCAAGACCCGGTTTCCCGTATGCTCCAACAAAGAGCACTCCTTGTTTAATTACATGTCATATTAAAAGAATTCAGCCACTCCTGCAGTTTTCGTCTTGACATAAAAGATTTCACATTTGCAGTAACAATGTGGAAAAACCTGAATGATGTCACTGCACTTTTTCCGTTGTAGCTTGTGAAATTAAGTGTGTAATTAAATAGCATCTTCAAATAATTAGTTTACATTTTGAGTTTGCACATGATGTACATGTGCTTACAAAACTCTTGTATCATGTACATCACATTATAAATTTGTATATTGTTATTCCCTACTTATATGAGTTTTTGTCCTGTCATGCCATTCTGTTACACTGTGGAAGCTTCTGCCAGGAAAACAATTTCCTTGTATGTGTAAACATACTTGGCAATAAAGCTCATTCTGATTCTGATTCTCTTTCTGGTTCTGGTAAGGAAATAAAACATCTCAGAATATTAGGGTGGGATTCAAGGTAAAGCTCTTATTTACCTTATTTACCCCTGGAACACATTTACTTTACAACTTTCAAAGTAAATAGTAGGAATAGTAAATAGTAGGATTAGTAAACAGTAGGACCTAAAGTATACATACAGGTGCATCTCAATAAATTACAATGTTGTGTAAACGTTAATTTATTTCAGTAATTCAACTCAAATTGTCAAACTCGTGTATTAAATAAATCCAATGCACACAGACTAAAGTAGTTTTAGTCTTTGGTTCTTCTAATTGTGTTGGGGCTCCTTTTGCTTTTGGTTGGGGCTCCTTTTGCTTTAATTGCTGCATCAATTCTGGGTGGCATGGAGGTGATCAGTTTGTGGCACTACTTAGATGGTATGGAATCCCAGGTTTCCATACAGAGTGCACAGCACAGCAGTGCAGCACAACACAGACAGGCAGAGAGGCACAGAAGTGGAGCCCTACTTGCCTTTTTAGTTGTGTTTGTCATTTTGTGGGCAGGGCTGGATTTACGAATAAGCATTCGAGGCACATACCTATTTTTACTCAGCCAGGGGGGCCCCAAACACAAATATATAATATTTTGTTATACATTCGGCGAACAGTAAAAATAATCAAAACCCCAGAAGATGTTGAGCCAATATATAACAATAGTGCAAAATAAATAAATAAAAAACTTCCATCTTCAACTTTATATATATATATATATATATATTATTGGTTAAATATGCAGTATAGGTAAGCTTAACAACTCAAAATCAGAAGTTCCTTCAAATTTTACTTATGCAAAAATCTAGCCAAGTTATAATTAGGGGCCAATTAATTAGTAAAAATTTTTTCTTCCGCCGCAAGTCTATGGCAGCCCATAGAACCTAATGCAGGAAAGTTGTATAATTTGGCACACTGATAGAGGACAGTCCCAACATTAACTATAGCAAATTTGAAGTCTCTAACTCCAACTCTTTAGCGCCACCACTTGTCCAAAATGTCAATATTTTTATGCTAATACCGTAAGCCAGAAAATTATAATTCTTTTTTTCCTCTGAATCCTTGGATCATTCCAAGTCGATTTAACCGCAAAATTTGCAAGGTTTAGTTTTTTTATTTCTATTTTAAATTTTTCGGAAAACCTACTTTTTCAAACTTGTCCTAGACGTGAGGCTATATCTCGGCAACGGTTTGGCATATTGACACCAAACTTGGTGTCTGTTATAATAACCATGACCTGAGACCACCTGCAATGTTTCAACGCAGCGCCACCTAGTGGTCAGGAGATATGAAAAATCCATATTTTGGCTTATAACATCTGAATGGTTTGGCCAAAAAAAAAATCACACAACTGGTCTCTTTAGATTCAGTGAGTCTTGTTGAGATTTCCCATGTCAGCCATTTTAGGCGTCGGCCATTTTGAATTATGTTTTAAAATGCTGTATTTTTTGAATGCATTATCGTATCGTTACGAAAATAATTACAAAAATATTTGGCTCCATGCCCTGAAGGAATTCAAAAAGTTTGGTGGCAGCGTCACCTTGTGGTCAAGAGTTATAATGAAATATCAAATAAATGCTAATAACCTTTGAATCGATTAGACTATTGAAATGAAAATGGTCTCTCTATATTCTTTGCGTCATGCCCATAGACAGTAAAATAAATGGACACAGCGACCCCATTGGAACTCAATTGAGACAAATGAAGCCCAGTTTTAGCGTTTTTTAGCACTTCCGTTTCTGACGCGCAGACTCAAACGAAGCTTGACGACGTCAGTAACCTGTCTGACAGATGTAAATCTTCTACGTGGCTGTGCGTGCAAACTGCCATCGTTAATCTTGCAGAGACGGCGAGCTTGAGCAGGGAGTTCTTTGGCGTGAGTGAGCAGGAGTAAGTATTCTGATTAATTATTTTGTATAGTATTTTAAAATGTAACGCCAGTACGCCATATTAAGTTAATTGCCTGCGAGCTTCTCCTCCTGTCTGTACGGTAATGCGACAGAGAGACGAGTGGTTATGACGCAATCGTTAGCCTATTTTTTACAAAAACTGTTTATACGGGGCCATAATGTAAAATAGAAGGTAATGGAGCCCTTTATACATTGTCGTGTATCTTTAGAAATAAATAATGGACAAACAGAGTCTTTAAACGCCTCAGATGTAAAATTACTCGCTGTCAAAGTGACGCCAAAATGAATGGGAGTCAATGGGAATGCTAACGCAAGTGAAGTTCTGCTAAAAGATGGCAGCCCCCACCAGACTTCAACTTCCGGTCGAGTTCCTTGCCCCTTGGTCACGCCAAGAACATCGATTCCAATTATGCCAAAATTGGCCATACTTCCTGTCCACCATTTTGAATAATGTTGAAAATCTACTTTTTCGAACTTCTCCTAGACCGATTTTCACCAAATTTGACACAGATTTTCTTCAGACCCCACTGGCCAAAGGTTATGGATTTCATGTCTATATACGAAACGGTTCTCATTTAGAGCATCAACAAATTTGCTGGAAGGATGCCAAAATGCATTTGAGGCTGTATCTCAACAAAGTTTTGACATATTTGCACCAAACTTTGTATGTGTCATTATCACCTCACACTGACCATGCCACATTAATTTGGTAACAGCGCCACCTATTGGCAAAGAGTAATTAACTATTCATTAACTTTCAATTATTACATTTCCAAAAATGCTAATAACTTTTGATTGCATTAGGCTATTGTAATGGAACTGATCTCAAAATATTCCTTGGGTTGTGCTGACAATAGACATACCAATTGTTTAGTAGTACATCTGAACTCCCTGTCCGCCATTTTGATTCATGTTGAAAATCTACTTTTTTTAAACTCCTCCTAGAGGGTTAGTCCGATTTTCACTAAATTTGACGCGGATCATCTTCAGACCCCATTTGCCAAAAGTTATTAATTTTGTGTCAGTATACGAAATGGTTATCATTTAGCGCATCAACGAATTTGCTGGGCCGATGCCAAAATGCATTTGAGGTTGTATCTCTGCAAAGCTTTGGCATATTTGCACCAATCTTTGTATCTGTGATTGGCACCTCAAACTGACCATGCAACATAAATTTGTTAGCAGCGCCACCTATTGGTCAAGAGTAATAAACCATGAACAATTACACTTTTAAAAATGCTAATGATTTTTTAATGCATTAACTTATTGCAATGAAACTGGACTCAAAATATTTCATGGCTTATGCCGAAAACATAGATACCAAAAAAAAAATGTCTGTAATTTGTGCTGTAGGTGCACATATGTAGGCTACTCATAATTGATCCATCGTATCACACAAAAGATAATATGCACAGTAATATGACGACAATCATTATTAAGAAATATGCCTTAACACAAATAACCTTATGAATGTTTCATTGATATACAGTATCATGACAGTGAGTTAGAAAGAAATGCATAGTGATGTGATTACATGATAGGGTCAGGGACTGAGGAGTCATCTTTTTTTTTAAAACCAGTTCAGTGAAATGAAAACCAGTTTGCTGATTTGAATCTGACTATTAATGTTTAGTCCCTTATTTTCCTCCCTTGTCATCAGTACAGCTGTCATGTGGTGTGTGTGTGGGTCACGCACATTTTCTCATCTGAGGTGGCGGTGTGCACTGCATCTCCTCAAAAGGCCAACCCTGCCTTTGCCTTTTCTGATGTCTTTAAGTTTGTATTTGGTTTCTTTTTCATCCATTTCCTCATTCCCTGATTGTTATTACCTTTGTCTTGTTGTCTATTTAACTCTTGTCTGTTCTTTGAGTATTGTTTGTTTTGTAGTTAGCTCTTCTGCATTTGGTTCAAGCTGTCCCTCATTTCTTCTAAATCATTCTGGTGTGACACACACCAGCAAGATCATTAAAGATTCTTGAAAGTAAAACAAGCTACTTTAAGTAATAGTTCAGTAGGAATGAAAATGACTAACTATCAAGTTAATGAACTGCTGATTTATCTGTTTATTTGGTGATGACAGAACAATAAGGACTGAGATTTAAAATGTCACTGTCTTGGACGGCAAAAAAAAAATGTTAATACATAACTCACATGTCATCATGCAGATTTAACAGTGGTCCTTGTGAAGACTGTAGCTTCATCTTCAGAATTTAACAGAGGATTAAAGAACATATGAATACATATGGTTTAATAGTTTAATAATATTTGTGATCATGTGCAAGTACAACACCAAAGGACTGAAGGAAAAACAATTATATGTATGTGCACTTAATATGTTGCCTTCAGTATATCAGTTTTCATTTTAAAATGTTGCATTTACAATACAAATTTAAAGTTAACATTTGATTAAATTACATAAAAAATGTCTGTTGCTTGCTTGTGTACACAAACACACCCAACTGATTGATGCAAAATCATAAAACCAATATCATTGCTATCTAAACATTCAAAAAGTAATAATAAATAAAATACAAATAAAAACACACAAAAGATTTCAGAGCCAAAACACATTTTGAACAAGTAGTAAATGCATAAAGTATATGCACTTATCATAAATATAATTAAATATTGATAAATTGTGTCACTTCATACTTCATTATCCTTTTCACCACCCTGTGTATAGATGAATCAGCCTCCTTTCGTGAAGTTCTAAGAGGGTTTGAAGCTCAATCCCACCACTGTGTTTACCAGTGCGTTTTAAAGACTTGGGTGTTTTTTCGAAATAGTGGTGCCAGGTGCCTTTATCGTCCGCACCAAAGCCAAACACATTTACCTAAGCGAAGTAAAACGAACAAAAAAACACATCAGCAACAGTAACTGGCATTATAGCACAGCACACAAATCTTAAAAAGTAACTGCTAAAAGCTTCACCTCATCACAAATGTGCAAGGCGTATATTAGCACAAGAAAACCTGTAGATGGATAAGATCTTCGAGACTTAATGTGTAGCCACGTATTGTGCACATAATGCATGAAAGCAGGGTGCATAACCATCACCTGAAAAAATGAGGGGAAAAAACAATTATAAGCCATTTTAGAAACTACAAAGGTGTCTAAAAGAAAAAAGTGTTTACAGCATCAATGTATTGGTAATGCTAAAAGATTTCTATCTATTGAATGTATTGTCTTTGTGTCTTAACATTGGTCTCCATAGCTGTTAGGTCTCCTTGGTGAAGTCTGTAGAGACAATTATCTTTTATGGAAAAGTTTATTGTAAAATACTTACTTTGTCCTTGTTGGCTTGTAGCTTGTCTATAACCTTAAACCGTGTTCTGTTAAGTAATACAATAAGAAAAAACAGGTCAAACCAATTCAATAAATCTGTGAGTTAGAGATTGAAATGCAGAATTCCACTGTTTAGATTGTTAAAGAAATATAAGAAATATAATGTCACCATACAGTATCTGAAAGTCAGATAAGTTTCACACCAGGAAAGTCATATTTGTTCTTTCATAACTATCAGTTCTGCAGGTTATCCTCTCAACTTAATTTGTGAAAAATGTACACATGGCTTAGTGACGTGTAAAAAGAAAAACATTGTTGATTTAAATAGATATAATTCTGGAAGCATTGTAAGAATGTCTCGTGAAATCTGGAAAAATGACTGTTTAACTGATGAAAATGGTTGTAAAAATAAGCTTAATTTTCTTTATTCAAAAATATTTATAAACATATAATTAAAAAATAATAATATTTTAATTTTGTGGTGAAATGTGACCTTGTTTTTGTGATGTTCTCTCACCGTTTGATAGATCCATCAGTTAGAGCACTGGTAATCCACTGGATATCTATTGTTTTAAAGGGCAACAGCACCAGATGTGTGTTGTTGTCCAGATGGATTGCACTCTCTGGGTACATTACACGATGGGTCGTCCTGGATCCCACATCTTTCTCATAACCCTGAACTGTCGCCTTATTCATCCTGTAGAAATCAAAATTTGGAAAATTAGCCTATAGTCTCAATCATAATTAGCCTCTTGATTGTAAAGTGTCATGAAAATATAAGTTTACCTAAACACAAAATCGTGGTGGTCTATAACAGGACCATAGTATGATCCTAAAAGTTTCCCAGAGTTCCCCACCACAGCACAGGTTCGACAGCGGGACGGGCCAGCATCTCTGTACCATTCTTCTTCAGGAATGACAGAAAACAGCTCCTTAATTACTTGGGAGTAATTAGCTTTGCTCTTTGTAGATTGTAGAGACTGTGAATGCATTAAAATTGAATCAGTGACTCTTCTACAGTGACACTTCTACTATCAGCATGAAACCAAAATCAAATAAAAATCATTAGGAACATTATATGTAAACTAACACTAATAACATTAAAGAAGCTAATTAGTTAAAATATGCATATGTACTACCATTTAAAAGTTTGAGGTTAGTAAGATTTTTTGTTTTCGTCCAGAAAGAAATTAACTGTAGTGTACACATACACATTCTGTGTATATCTACATTTCCTACTTAAAAATAAATAAACATATTATTCTTCCTTGTTCTCCTTTTACAGTTAAGAATTCAAAGAACTGCCTTCTATACAGTGTGAATATGAATGGAATTGGCCACACCTAAAATAGTTAGATTAAAATAGACTGCAATTAAATTCAAGAAGAATTCACTTGTCACAACATAATGGAAAAATTGTAAATTGTAAATACAATAGAACAGAACTTGGTTTTGAAGAAGTCAAAGAGTGCTTTCACAATGATTCAGCACACTAGAATGATTTCTGATAAATCTTTTGATACTGAGATAATTGCTCCATTTTAAAAAAGGATGTCTTAGACATAAATTGGAAGTATTCTCAGTTAAATTCTGAATTGTGAACAGTCCAGCTTAATGTAAATTAAAGTGGGCTGAAGTAATAAATGAGAAACACATGAAGACAATACCTGCCACCAGTTAAAGATGTGTTTAGGGAGGACACTGTTGTTGAGAGAGAGAACTGGTGGGACATCTTTTCTGAAATGTTCAGCAAACCACTTGTCGTCACTTGCAGCCAAACAGCGCTCCATACAAGCACAGGGTTCTTCATGAAAGAGCCGCTCCACCACACTATTGTTCACCAAAACTTTAAAATGTCCAAGAGGAACTTTATATATGGTCACAGTAAAGATGGTGGCACATAACAAAACCAAGATGACCTTTAGATATTTACACCAGCGCATTTTGAAAGCCGAGGGGCTTCTACAGTTCAACTCTCTGGCGTTTAGAGTGAGGTCAAGATGATTCCAGGTGATTTCTTCAGCACCTTTCTGCACTTTATCTTGAGATCATCTGCAAGACCTTGAGTAATAAATAACAATAAAAACATTTATTTTTAGCAATGAAGGGTTAGAGGAAGAGTAGTAGACTTTTCAAGCATGTTCTACATCAACGGCACTATGTGCATGTGTTGTTTATGTGCAGGAAAATCTCAGGCATAAATGGGTCATTCTACAGAAACGTCCACTTTTGGTTTTTCTAACATTTAAACTTAGACCAGATTATTAGATTACCTTTTGACTTTATGAATACATATACATGACAGCTTAATTATTTTTCTATTTAGCTTTTTTTGTGCAATTATTTCAAGTTATTTCAAGCCATTTTTTGTCACTGGTGTTACCTTCTTTATCAATATGAAAAAGAATTTATAAAATATTTTTTCTTGATATTTTTTCAGCTCATGAAAATAATAAAAATGCAAGAAATAAGGAGATTTTGTTTTATTTAATGTGGAAAAATAAACAGTACGGTAACACAGCACAGTAACACCAGTGACACAATGAATCACAAGTGACATACGTAAGACCTGATATACTGATCTTCACTGGTGTTACCCATAAGGAAGGTAACACCACTGACAATTTTCATGAAAAAAGAATTGTACTAAATGTATGCTGTAAGGTAAACCATATGTTGTCAATCATTGCATACTCACTAAATTAAGTAGTTTAATCCATTTTTATTAGTGTTTTTTTACAATAAATAGGTCATACAAGTGATGTCAACTAAAATCTTCATATGAAATCGTGAGTTAAATTTCTGATAATTGAAAAGAAACAGTGGACTTAACATGGGCTTTTTTTCATCGATCTTTAGAAAACAAGGAGGAAGTCAAGTGATGTCATTATTGTGATTTATCAAGAATTTTATTTTATTGTGCCATTTATATCATGTATTTGACAGTTATGAATACATTTTTGTAATTTAAATGGTAGAAAACCTTGATTTTGACTGCAAAATAAAGACCTTTGCCTGTATACATGGCTGTGGGGACAAGCGGTTTTGTGGTTCCTGGAATTCTTTATAATTAATTAAAAACAAATATTGCAAAAAGTGTATATTAAGTAACATCGCATTATACCATGATTGTGTCATTTGCCTTTTAGAATTAAAGCAGAACCGCTTTTGATATTTGAAACGTACTCATGAAATAAAAAATAAAAAAATGCTTTGTGAACCTAATCTTCTAATTAAGGATTATACTTTACAGAAATTACGGTAAACACATTAACAAAAAAAGATTTCTATTTATGTATTTATTTTTCACTCGAGGATGAATGTTTCACCCCACATTGTAAGGAACTGACATAAAAGACGGACTAAATATCTCTAATTCTTACACCTGAGAAAAAAAGAGTAAAATGCGACAAAACGAAAACATTTACTCACATTTAGTGTTCAGCTTTGAATCCAGCGATGTGTGCTTGTCTGTGGACATTGATCGTGAATGTCAGCAGGGTGTAGGGTGTGCGACTGGTTAGAGCAGATTTAACCTGTCATTGAAACAACTTGCTGCTCATTAAAACGATTGATATCCACGGTGTGGACAAATCGAGTATTTTGTTTCTCATCATCAGAGTTTTAAAATAATTGATAAATATATGCTCAAAGACCGCGATTCAATGTAGCCTAGGCTTTTTTTTTTTGCGATTAAACATTTCTTCCCTTTTTGGACCGTTTATTCTTACAGTGCCACATATCCTCTTTTATTTTATCGGATGTAAAACATCTTATCAGTCTCACCAAAACCTTTTAGGTTATTCATTAAAAACAAACATCTTTAATAATTAAAAAAATAACAATAAAAATAATAATAATAATAATTATTATTATTATTATTATTATTATTTAGCCTACTGAACCTCTAAACGAAATAAATCTTATTTTAGAAATGAGTCAATGTACGTGCATGCTTATTGTCTATATTCATTATTCTAAAAGCCCATCCTTGTGGAGTAAAGGTTGATGGCTGCTATTTGACAGGTAGGCTACATCACCCCCACTCACAATGCTGACTGTGACGCTACTTTTAAAGAACTCACTATGCAGACATATAGGCACAAATAAATCAGATTGAAAGACCTAATTAAATTATGTCAGTACCGTTTATCTAATATCTCCTTGGGTTACAATTTTTCTTTGATTTATACCAAGAACTAGAAGCACTGGTTGGGTTTATAGATCATTATTATTGTTGTTTTTCTATTGGTAACTGCACTTGTATCATCCCCGAAGGTATGAACAGGTAAAACCACCTGAGCGACAAACTTGAAATACTTTTCCGTTGAGGTGCAGAAGCTTTCAGATATTTTGATGTATCAGATCAAGAAATAAAGTCTAGAAAAATTAATTACTTGCTTGTGATGGTTTATAGACCTCAATAAATACCGGCTTACAGGAGACAAAAGAGGATCCTATCCTGATATTCTTTATTCATCATTTTGGTAAGTTTGATACTCTGGGTAATTTTTAAATTGATCATTTGTTATTAAATTCGTTCAGAGAAATCAAATTAATGTTTTTGTCACTGAAAATTGTAGAATCTGAAACATTTGTATTGGCTACTTATTTAACAACAGTTTTGACAAACTCAGCAAATCGGTCTGAGAATTATTGTTGAACGTGATTAACTCTTCTTTTTGGTAAAACACTGTTTTAAATATTTGTATTTATGTAAAAGTGATTTTATGTTTTAAATTTTCAATCGAATTGAAACGATTGAATAAAGGAACCATTAATTATAATCATAGCGTATAAATATAGAATATTTATTTATTCACACCAAAACAATACATTTACTTAAGTTCAATTACAATGATAAATAATTGTTATTTTAAAAATAAAGGAGTCGTCGAATTTACATTGTATTTGTTTATTGCCTCAATTGAACTATGGATCGAAAATCGAGTTTAAAATCTCAGAACTCATACAATCAACCAAATGACAGAAATTTTGGCAAGTTAACCCGCTACATGATCTCGTGTTTGTGGATTCAGAACACAGAACTGTGTCTTTTGAAGATAATGAATAACAAAGTATAACTGTCATTTTTCTATCTTTCTAATAAAACTGTATTTGTACACCAGGAACACGACACACGCAAAAGATGAACATCTTCAATAGACTGACGCCTCGCTACATCACCCTGATTTTCAGCTTCATGACTATCCTTCTTTTGTTCACCCAAAACCCGATCGATAATACTGTAGATTCCTTTGATGACTCGATCTTTCAAGCTTCATGCTCCTGTAAATCTTGCGTCATGGGTTTTATGGACGATGACTGGTTCATTTATCGATACGACCCCAGCATTACACCTCTGCTGAACAGAAAAAACAGCGTGTTACGTCGAGACACCTACAGATGGTGGAGGGTAAGTCTTTAAATATTAAATGCTAAATATTTTATCTGCCATTGAGTTCCACATTATAAGTAACATTTGTATGTAATTATAACGATATCACATTTTTTATATATTAATGGATTTCCTGTCCATTTTTTTATTGTAATGCATAATTTTTCTTCTTTACATCAGTATATATAATAAAAAATACTGATTAAGATTTTTGTTTCAGTATTT
The DNA here is from genome assembly GCF_023724105.1 of Carassius gibelio. Classification (NCBI taxonomy): domain Eukaryota; kingdom Metazoa; phylum Chordata; class Actinopteri; order Cypriniformes; family Cyprinidae; genus Carassius; species Carassius gibelio. The sequence continues at coordinate 30,951,631 of NC_068414.1, forward strand.
CTACTGTAGAGTTCCACATCTTAAATCATATTTATAGTTTAATATAAAAGTAGCAAAATTTTAAGGGACTTAATATCATCAAAGACTTCAGTGTCCAGTGTGTAGAACTAGTTTATTGTCTGTTTAAAATCAATTTTGATTAATTTAAGTAAAATGATGTTTTCTTTACCAAGAAAATGGCAAGATGAAAACCACCATTTTCTGTTTCAAACTTTCACATACCATCTTTAAGTTATAATAACATAAACATTTCAAATCCAGATTTGGATTTTCAAATATTTATTATAAAGACTGATTATTTTCCCTAAAATGGACTAGCATTGTATTATCGGAAATTCGTCCCTGGGTTCAAAACTGTTGCCGCACCCCTCCATGAGTTAACAAAGAAATCACAGCGGTTCCAGTGGGGGCAAGAACAGCAGCAGGCTTTTGAAAGCCTGAAGGAGCCTTTGTGTCATGTGCCGGTCTCGGCCCCAAACCCTAGGTTATCATTAATCTTGGACACAGATTCCAGCAACATGGATCTGGTTCCAGTTATTTCCCAGGAGGGGAAAAAGGGAGAGAGGGTGATTTCTTACTATAGTCGGGCCATCAACAGGGCAGAACATAATTACTGTGTGACCAGAAGTGAACTTTAACCATGGTAGAGGCAGTCAGCCATTTCAGGCATCACATTTGTGGCCTTTGCTTAGTGATCTGAACAAATCATGTTTCTCTAGTTGGCTGTTGTCTTCCCAGGAGCCAGAGGGACAGGTGGTATGGTGGACAGAACGCCTGCAGGAGTTTCAATTTACCATTCAGCATCGCAAGGGGGAGGGGGAGAGTCACCAGAATGTGGATAGGTTGCCAAGGCACACCTGTATGGCATCCTGCCCACAATCTGAGTGACTGGCTGGATATGTGATGCAGACACCGGTTGACAAGATCCCAGAGATGGGGATGGAGGTGTCTTGTTGTGTAGTACTGCTTGATTCAAATGTAACATTGGCCATTGAACAGCATGAAACTGAGTCGAATCTGGAAGGAGGCCTACATGGTAAGAGGTAATGGCTTTTGGATCAGTGGTGAGGGGGCTGTGGTCCATGCGGGATGGCCTGGCATTCAATTTGGGAGTGTTATAGAGAGAATTTGTGGAACCTGTAATGGATGTAACCAAGTGGCAGAAAGCCCTTTCACACATACAGACTTTTCCGGAAAATTACCGATAAATTGCCATAAAGAGATCATGTGTGAACAGGATCTTTTCAAAAAATACAGGTAAATTCGTTCCGGCAATTTACCAGCCTCAAGCCAGCCTCATGCGGCCAGTCGACGAATTGCAGTTTTAGTCACTTCCTTATAGGATTACCATCCCGCCAATCCTATTGGCCAAATAGCGCTTGGCACCGCCCTACGCATGCGTACGCATCGTATACCAGGGTGCCACGCGCCATTTCGCTCAGATTTCATGACTGAAGAAGAATGCTATCAAGCTATGGCACGGCCAGGACCGCAGCATCTCGTTCCCTATTCAGGGAACCATGGATACATACATAAACCGAGATGTTCCCTTTCATAGGTCACTTCAATGCTGCGGTGACGTCACCTGCTATGGGAACGCTATACCATAACGCCTGACGTACCTGATAGCTGGGATCCAAGGAAGCATCTGCTCAAGCGGAGAGAACCCGGGAGCCAGGAGCCATCCTCACATCCAGACTGTAAGACTTCATAAAAGTGCTCGGTGAGGACCAACCTGCCGCAGCACAGATATCATCCATAGAAGATCCACTGAGAAAAGCTCAAGAAGAAGCCACTGCTCTCGTGGAATGAGCTTTAACCCCTAAGGGCGTAGTGAGTCCGCGCGCCTCATAGGCTAAAGATATTGCCTCCACCAGCCAATGGGACATGGCCTTTATTCTTATGTCCAAAACAGACAAACAGCTGGTCAGACTCACGCCATGGGGCTGTACGATCCACATAAGTCTTTAAAGCTCTCACAGGGCAAAGACTTAGATCTCCAGACCCGGCTTCAGCAGGGGATAAAGCCACCAGAATCACTTGCTGAAAGGGAAAGGGATTAGATGTGACCTTAGGGACATAATTAGGCCTCGGTCACAACAACACCTTCACAGAGCCCGGTGCAAATTCCATGCATGAGGGTGAGACAGAGAGAGCCTGTGAATCCCAACTCTCTTGAGGGAGGATAAAGCCATAAGATGAAGTGTCTTCAGAGTCAGGATTTTATCCGGTACAGTTTCCAAGGGCTCAAACAGATGCCCTGATAAACCCTGAAACACAATGGATAAATCCCATGAAAGAACTCGCACGGGGCGGAAAGGCCTCAGCCGTCGCGCACCCTGTATGAAATGAGAAACCAGTGGATGACGGCGCACTGAGGCACCGTATATTTATTTGTGGTAAGCTGAAATGGCTGCCACGTAAACCTTTAGAGTGGCTGGTGTCACTCCATCCGAAAAACGGTCCTGAAGGAACTCCAGTACTGAAGCCACTGGGCAGTAAACTGGATCCATATTACGAATTTACACCAGCTCATGAAGAGCCCGCTAACAGACTGATCTGGTCCGCAAACCACGGCTGTGTGTGCAACCGCAGAGCCACCAGCAGCATGCTGTTCCACTCTGTCCAGCCGTATTCTGGATAATACCGCTGGGATAAAACGAATTGGAGGAAAAGCATACAAACTGGTCCTGGGCCAACTGTGAGCTAACGCATCCAAGCCCAAGGGCGATGGGGGGCATAGGGAGAACCATAGCGGGCAATACGTAGTCATGTTCGACGCGAATAAATCCACTCTCACTTCTCCGAAAATCTGCCATAAGAGATTCACCATTTGGGGGTGTAATCTCCATTCCCCTTGCTCCAGAGTTTGTCTGGAAAGCAAATCCGCTCCGAAGTTCAAACGTCCGGGGACATGAACAGCTCTGATCGACAGAAATTTGTTCTGAGACCAAAGAAGAACATGTCTCGCCAGCCTGCACAGGGGGCGAGAGCGTAATCCTCCCTGATGATTCAGGTATGACACAACTGCTGTGTTGTCTGATCTTAGCAGCACATGACGGCCGATCAGCAGATTCAAGAAATACTGGAGTGCCAGAAAAACCGCCAGTAATTCAAACCTGTTTATGTGCCAACTGCGCTGTGCCGCTGTCCACAATCCGTGGGCTGGGTGCCCTTGACAAACAGCTCCCCAACCGGTCAAAGACGCATCCGTCGTGACAGTCTCTCAGAAAGCACAAATCCCCAGCCGAACCCCAGTTAGGAGAAATTCGGTTGACATCCATAGTTTTAACGACATCACACACCTCCGTGTCACCAAAATCATCCGATGCGGAAGACAACGGGGTGAAATATTTCGTCTTTTCATCCACCACTGAAAACGGCGCATGTGAAGTAATCCCAGATGAATTACGGGGAATGCTGCAGCCATTAGACCTAAAAGTCTGAGGCACAATCTCAATGTCACTGTGGGACCCGCTTTGAAGCATCCCACGCATGATGCAATCGACTGTGCACACGGGAGAGAAAGCTTTGCTGTCATCGTGCCAGAGTCCAAGTCTATTCCCAGAGAGGTTATCCGTTGAGAGGGGATTAAAACACTTTTCTGGAATTTCATGTGTAAGCCCAGGCTGTTTAAATGATTCAGCACAAGCTCCCGATGAGAGTGTGCTCGAGCCTGCGATTGCCCTAATTACCAGCCAATCGTCTAAGTAGTTCAAAACACGAACGCCCTGGAGCCGCAATCGGGCCAGAGCTGCGTCCATGCATTTTGAGAAAGTACGGGGAGCCAGAGCCAAGCCAAAGGGAGAACGCGGTATTGATACGCTTTGCCCTCTAAAGCGAATCTGAAGAACTTCCTGTGTCTCTTGATGATCTGAATATGAAAGTATGCATCCTTCAGATCGATCGTGACAAACCAGTCATTTGGTTGAATCTGAGACAAAATAGACTTTACGATCAACATCTTGAATTTGCTCGGTTTGAGTGCAAGATTCAGACGGCGTAAATCCAGAATGGGTAGCAATCCGCATTTTTTTTTGGTACCACAAAATAACGGCTGTAAAACCCTGACTCCATCTGAGAGGGGTGTACTTCTTCTATAGCCCCTTTGCTCAGCAGAGCTGACATCTCCTGTCGCAGCATCGCTATTTCCATCGGTTTCACCACCGTGGAAAGAATTCCGCGGAAAGGAGGCAGGCCCCTTCGAAACTGAATGGTGTATCCATGACAAATTGTGCATAACACCCATTGAGAAATGTTGGGCCGAAAACAATACTAGCGGTCTCAAAATATCCGCTTCCTGCAACACTGTAATACACGTTAAAATGTCCGGGCACGAAAAGCTCATGGCGTTCATGCACAGGGGAAGTGTATGCTTAAGAGCCGTTGCGTCTCATTGTGTATATTCCTGAAACGTGTCCACGGCAGGAATTAGGCCAACAGATTGAACATCGGGCTCTGCCACTAGCGACAAAACAGCGGCTGTGCGAGCCGTCATAAACTGGTCGTCTGTGCAGGACTCTTGAATCGCCCCTCGAATTCTGAAAGCTGGATTGCGCAGAGTGTCTGAGGGAACGTTTGGCGTTACAGCTCGATCCAATGCTGCTCGAAGCGCTGTTTGCTGCAGGACAGTTAATGTTAGAGCGTGGGGACTGCAGTGAGAGGGTTGGATATGCATTAGCAGTCCAACAGCACTCTCTAGTGGAGGGCACAGTCCCTGGCGAACAGGAAGGAAGCCCATGCGTCAAAGTCGCTGCGTTTCGTTGTGTATAATCCTGAAGCGTATCCACGGCAGTATTTATTCCAACAAGATAAAGCAGCTGTGTGAGCCATCATAAACTGGCCATATTTGCCAGCCTTGTGCCGTCCTTCAAACTCTGAAGGCTGGATTGTGCAGAGTGTCTGAGGGGGCGCTCAAAATATAGCTCAGTTCAATTACACTCGAGGTGCCTTTGCTGCGAGACAGTCAATGTTAGAGCGTGGGGGTTGAGGACGAGAGGCTTTCTCGTTAATAACCGCCATAAAGAGAAGTAAATTTGCAGAAATTAGACACGATTCGATACGCCTTCGACGAGACTTTAGGCCGCGGCCGAGTTCGGCGTGATCCGTTGGGCTAGAGAGTTATTCAAAAACGGCATCGCTGTATAACAGCAGTCCCCCATGTCAGCAATGGTGGCGAAACCCTCAGCGTTCATGACATGCGCTGATTAAGGCTGCTTCCAGGACCTCGAAACCTCTTGGTGGGGGGGGGGGTTAGTTTATCCACCACGCGGGTAGCCACACAAATAGCTCGCTGAGGAAGGGGAGGCGTGTTTGTCCTGTCCGATCGGAGGGAGAGAACTGCGTGTGCCGGCCAGAGCCTACTCAGAGTTCGAAGCCGCGGTTCGACAGATTTGCTTGAAAAACAAATCTGCTGATTAACATGCTCGAGTGGGGGATAGCGAGCAAGTGGAAAAACTCCAGTGAATCACTGTATTCATAGTCAAGCCGCACATATCGTCCTTTACCAACACCTCGTGCGGGGCCTCTGTGACCGCAGAAGCGAAACGGTGGGGGTTAGATGCGAGGTGACTTATAGAAATACACTCCAGAGCGCAGATTCTTTTTTTCTTTTTTTTACTGTAGCCGTAGGCTATCACAGAGAGAACATGTAGAGAGGCTGCTAACAAACCTCTCGAGTGCCTCCTCGTGATAAACCGATTATACGGCTCTTACCTTTCGTTGACTCATCGCGTCCGCGAAGAGGAGTTAACACTGCTCGTAGAAACCGCTGGAGAATGCGAGCTGAATCCTAGGGAAATCTGAGCAAAATGGCATGCGGCACCCAGGTATACGATGCGTACGCATGCGTAGGGCGGTGCCAAGCGCTATTTGGCCAATAGGATTGGCGGGATGGTATAGGGCTTCAGACATTCGTTACGCCGAGGGATGTTCCCATAGCAGGTGACGTCACCACAGCATCGAAGTGACCTATGAATTACCATTATGAGCACGTACGAGTTCAGAATGCAGTGACGTAAGACGTCTACTCCGGGCCAATCATAACAATGTGACGCATTCATGCACTGTTTAAGAAATGAAAATAAATGTCATCCAACTGAAGCAACAGTGAAATTAAAGTGCTTCTCCTTATCCGGGCGGATGAAGAAATTTGTCGTCATCTGAGAGAAACTGTTAGAGATGCAGTAACTTATGATAAAATAACTGTTAACGGTCTCCGAAAGCAATGCATTCACAGGACAAAGTCAGGTCAATAAACTGAAAAAATTGCGTCTTAATATCTAAAAAAAAAAAAAAAAAATTTAATAATAATAAAAATAAACGACCATCACAAACGAAGTAGTAGTGGAAGTATTTCTTGTTCCTATTATGACTTTTGTCAATCTATTTGGGGATCCTGCTACTCCACAAATCCGGTAGCTCTAAACCAGATCTCAACCCGCGGTACAGCATGAAATCACACACAGCCCACCATGACGAACACAATAAAAACATTTTTACAAGTTTTACAACTTATTTTAGTTTTTGCATAGGTAAAAACACATAGGGTAAATGAGAAGTCGGAGCAGTGGAGAAGAGTGTTGGACATTCGGCATCAACTTTCGGTTTGCCCCGCAACTCAATTGAGGATGTTCAGTCCGTCTTTTTCCCCCAATTCTCCCAAAACAGCTTATACTACTTTTTCAGCTATTAAAATAGTTTGGTTTATGTTTGGATCAGTTTTTGATCGTTAAACAGGCCTATAAGTTTTGTTTTTAAAGCGGCCAGCACAGAGAGAGAGTTTACATAGCCTATATTTCATCACGAATTGTCTAAAATAAAATGAAAGTGAAAAGTGACATGACATTCAGCCAAGTATGGTGGCCCATACACAGAATTTGTGCTCTGCATTTAACCCATCCGTAGTGCACACACACAGAGCAGTGAACACACACAGTGGGCAGCCATTTATGCTGCGGCGCCCGGGGAGCAGTTGGGGGTTTGATGCCTTGCTCAAGGGCACCTAAGTCGTGGTATTGAAGGTGCAGAGCGAACTGTACATCCACTCCCCCCACCCCACCCCCAAACAAACAAACAATCTCAATACAATTATGCCTAATCCGTATAGAAGGTGTATCTAATGAGGAAATGATGAGTCAGGCAACTTCATCCTTGGCACACAGACTCAGAAAACACTAGTTTATTAGTAAATAATTCATATATATTTTTACTATTTCCCTCTGTCACATTCATGGTAATTACTTTTTCAGGCATCTTTTGAACTCCGTTTGAACGCAGAACTGTTTATCTGCGCTGACAGACTATTTGATACGAATTTGAATCAGCATGGCTACATTCGTGAACGCACCTTTTCTGCAATGTCCCGCGTCTTACAGACTGCAACTTAAAATTGCAACTTCATTGTGCTATTAATCCTTTCCAGATGATTTTCAATAAATTGGTCAGCTCCCGACAGCATCGGGTGTTTTATCGATAGTGAGTATAATTATTTAAACCAGTCATCTAGTTGTCTCTGTAACAAAAGCAGTTGCATGACTACTAAAGTTTGAAACAAAAATGAAACCATCAACAGAAATACTGAACACGTATTACCCTCCGTGTTTAAAAATAAAATTATAAGTGCGTTAATAGTTATTCATTATCAGCCAGCTTCTATGGATAATAAGAGTTTAAAGACGTCACACAATTTACCGGTATTTTGGAATGGATGTGTGAATGGTGCTTTTCCGGAAAAAAAGATGGAATGTTGTTGACTGTGTGAACAGCGCATTTTTGTATTTACCGGTAAAGTTAGTATTTTTCCAGTAATTTTACGGCAATTTACTGGTATTACTGTGTGAAAGAGGCTATTGTCACGTTTTACATATGGGCTTTGTAATGGGAAGTGATTTTAATGATGGAGAGCTGGTATGGGTCTATAATCTGAAGAGGCAGAAGGGATGTTCACCTAAACTGGATTGCACTTGAGTTGGACCCTGTTATGTAGTGAAGAGGCTCAGAAAGTGTGTTTACCGTGTTCAAAAGAGGCCTGGGGCACAGACAGTGGTTTTACACCAGGACAGGATGGCTCCATATATCTGGGAACGGCAACCCTTCAAGAGCAGAGGTCAACAGTAGACCGCTGGAACTGAACATGCTGTGCTGGGAGGGTCTGGGGCTCTTCTGGGTCAGTCTGAGTTGGGGGCAGCTGAAGATAGCAAATTGAGCGCTGACATTGACATTTCAGTGGAGGCAGTCATAGAAGCCAGGATGTGGAGTTCTGGTGGATTAAACCCTTGAGGTATGTGATACCCGCCAGTGGCCCACAGCAGACCACAAAAGTGAAGACTGGATCACAGCTTCAACCCAGTGAGGCACTTTGTGGATTTCACCTTTGCTTGGGGATGAAAAACCTGAGGAGGGGGCAGTGGGGCAATGACACAGTTTAATCTTGGTTATAATATATATATATATATATATATATATATATATATATATATATATATATATATATATATATATATATATATATATATATATATATATATATATATATATAGACACACAGTATATATATAGGCTTCCAGCAGTACTGTAGATCATGGGACCTCACCCATAAATGAAGACTTCATGTGTTTGTATTGGGCTATAACATGCATATAAGTTTTCAAAAAAAAAAAAAAAAAAGTGTTCATTATAAATTATATTAAACACTTTTTTATCCTTGTGACACAGAATGCTTTTGGGTCTTTAACAGTGACAGTTTGCAATTCATGAGTAAGATTTTAACATTACTTAGACATTTTATTCCACAAAAAAAAAAAAAAAAAAAAAATCACACATAAAAGTACCTAAAAAGGTTTTTATAGGGCAAACATTTTTTTTTAAATGCTATGTCCTAAAATGCATAACTTCCTGCAGTAGCTTAGTAAAACTAGTCATGTGATCAAGTCATGTTGAATTTCTCAACGTGAAAATGAAGATACAAATCAACTGTCTTCGCACGTCCCTATTATGTAATGTCAATATTATGTAAACCAATATTAATAAAACAATATTCATTGATGCTTATCTTGAGCTTTCAAATATTTGTACAGGGTCTACAGCCATCAATGTTCAGGATCAACTACACAGAGGTGGTGGATCAGATGTTTTCTCTCTTCCCTGATAAAGAGCACTACTCAGACGCCGGTCCAGATCGCTGCAGAACCTGTGCTGTGGTGGGAAACTCTGCAAACCTTCTGGGATCCCATTATGGGTCTCTAATAGATTTCCATGATGTTGTGATTAGGTACTAGAAAAAACAGAATAATGCACATAATCTGATGAAATGTTCTCTACAACATCAGTTCTTTAGATAGCTTATTAATACCTGTTACTTGTATTGTTCTCTCAGGATAAATAAAGGCCCGACAAAAGGTTATGAGAGGGATGTGGGGTCAAAGACAACTCACCGGATTCTGTATCCTGAAAGCGCCATGGACTTGGACAACTCAACCCATTTGGTGCTTTTTCCCTTTAAGATTCGCGACATGCAGTGGCTCATAAGTACCTTCACCACTAGACACATCACGCGGTGAGCACAGTTTAAAAAAAAAAAAAAAAAAAAAAAAACCTATGAAAGAAATATTAAATATTATATCTGCATAATTAGTAATCCATCTTTTTGTTCCTCAGCACCTACACACGAGTCAAACCTTCAATCAAAGCAGATGAGAACAAGGTGAGTCACCATATCATTAAATTAATCCAATTAAATTCAAAGCAATTGCACGAAGGATATCAAAAATAGTCATTGTAATGATCCACAGAAAAAAAAAAAAAGGGGGGGGGGGTGTGGCACAACCAACATAAATCCAGATGTTCAAACATCAAGTGGACAAAGCAAAAACAGAGAACACAGATTTTTAAATACTGGGAACATAATCAGTGGGAAACAGAAACAGGTGTGGGGCTAATTAACTAACCGAATAAAGAAACTCAGTAAGAACAGAAGTCCATAACTATGACAGTATGTCTCATTAATGTTTTTGTTTCTGTTTAGGTGATGGTCCTCCATCCTGCTTTCATAAAATACGTCTATGAAAAATGGCTTCTGAAACATGGCAGATATCCATCTACTGGCTTCATTACAATAATATTTGCCATGCATATCTGTGATAAGGTAAAACTGTTTGCATTTTCATTTTAGACTAATTTTATAAACCGACGTTATGCTTGTGAAAGGCACATCATATATTAGAAACCAAATCAAAAGGTACACATAAAACAGAAATGAAAATATTTACCTATAATTTGCCTAAAAGTGGCACTAAAATCATTTGAACATGCACACAAAATTTGATCTTAACGATCACCTTCTATAACCTCAATATCAACAAATATGTTTTTGTGTCACAAACACAATTTTGCCAGGCATTCATTTGTGGATTTTCTGTACATTTTAAATAGATTTCTTTGGATCTGTGCATTGCTACACACATTTGTGGATTTTATAACATTTCTAGCATTCTAGATGCACACTAATCCACAAATAGGTAGACTCTGCCCACCATCTACATAAAGGGTTAGTTCCCTCAAAAATGAATTAGTCCATAATTTACATCCTAGGCGTATCATCTATATCTATAGAACTATTCAAATGCAGTTTTCTGTCACAAATCAATAATTGTCTGTCACAATATGTCTTCTGTTACAGAACAATGACTAAATATGGAATCTTGACTGTCAGACCTTTCCAATGATATGTGTTTTGTTAGGATTAAAAAAAGATTAGATTTTCTAAAACACAAGCTAAAACTGCTCTGTCTCTTACACAGGTGAATGTCTTTGGGTTTGGGGCTTCAAGTACTGGAACCTGGCATCATTACTTTGACAGAACTCGCACTCACTATAAAGGCGGCCCTCATGGTGGAGACTTTGAAAACAAAACAATCCATCAACTTCAGCAGAGAAACAAGATTTCAATATATAAAGGTTATAGATAAGACCAGGAATGGACATTTTCGGTTAAATATATTAAGTCATTTTGTTAACATGTTGATAAAATTATATCACTTTCTTGTATCCAAGAGTTTAATGTGTTAAGAAACCTTATGATTATCACAATGTTGCAACATTCACACAGATTTGTTTATGCATTTAACAGAGAAACAAGATTTCTAAATATAAAGGGATAAATAAGACTTCCATTTAATGAAGGATCTCAAAATGGTGTATAAAACAAAACAAACCAAACCAAAACAGCTACAAAATGAATGTAAAAATGAAAGACAAATAAATATATTTTAATATGAATGTTAGCTAACTATGGTAACAATGTTTTAGGAGCTGTAGCAAATGCTGTATATTGTGCTACTCATATTTATAATACTACAAACTGTAAACATATGGTATGTACCTGGTGTTCTTGTACTAAAGTAGCCAACTAATCTGTAAGACATTTGGAATGTTTTATGGATATTCAAATTCTATTTTGGTTGTAGCAAATGCTGTATATTGTGCTACTCATATTTATAATACTACAAACTGTAAACATATGGTATGTACCTGGTGTTCTTGTACTAAAGTAGCCAACTAATCTGTAAGACATTTGGAATGTTTTATGGATATTCAAATTCTATTTTGGTTGAAACAAAAAAAAAATCCTGTACCAATAAGAAATGTCAACACAAAACAAAAATCTTCTTTGTCATATTGTTTAAGTAAGGAATAATTGATGACAGGCCAATTCATTATTAAAGAAAGAATGCACACCCTTCGTGTCTGGGCCATTACACCTCAGGTATGCATTATTTTTTCAAATAATCCAATGGCCTGGAGTCAATTATTCCGCTTATACTATGGTTACCACACCTCACAACATCAATCAGATTATATATTTAAAGGGATTCGTTCAGTTTTTGTAGTTAAATCGCTTTTGTGAGTAGGAATATTTCTTCCACATATCATTCAATGACTCTTGCTAATTCCAAAACATAATTTTAAAGCTGGTAATGGAGACTTGAACCAATGCAGTTATTAATTAAGCTATGAGAAAGAGAGCAAGAAAGAAGAGACACAGAGAGAGAGGTTTAAAAAATCTTTAATCAATCAAAAGATTGCACACTTGGGACAACACAATTTATTTATTTTTTTACAGTATTCACCAAATAAATGGTAAAGAGTCATCTTCAAAAAACACAAATTAACCACTATTTACACCCTATTTGTATTCAACCATGTTTCCTGTAGTTTATATATATATATATATATATATATATATATATATATATATATATATATATATATATATATATATATATATAAATAATTCTTCTTTTTCTTTACTCTTATTCTTTTGACTGCAAGTCTTCCAAATAGATAATTTTGCTTGTCCAATTATAAAATTGCCTACAGTACATCACTCCTTGTTTAGTTTAGAATACCTACAGCCATAAATAAAAAGTATTTTGTTAAAATCAAAGCCCAGTCCGCCAATAATCCTTCCCAACAATGCAAAATGTGGCACCAACCTTGAACAATTAATGAAAACATGACATGACTTCAAAACTGGAGGAGGAAGAGTAGCTTTCAAGCCTAAAATCAACATGAACACACACCCCTGGAGCCGTGGGCAGCCTTTTATGCTGCGGCACCACGGGAGCAGTTGGGGGTTCAGTGCCTTGCTCTAGGACACTTCAGTCATGGAATTGCCACCCCAAGACTCGAATTCACAACCTTAGGGTTAGGAGTCAAACTCTCTAACCATTAGGCCACAACTTCTCTACCACCCTCACAGACCTCAATTCAACCTATATACCAAACCAGAAGGAAGCCAGTGAAATCATTCCCCAAAAAGATCAACAAATACCTTCTATATTCTTTGCAGTAGATGTTTTAGGGGGTCAATAACAGTCAAAAGATGCCATAGCATTGATGCTGCTAAATTTTTTACAACAAGAACCCTCCCTCTATAAGAAGGATCCATTCTCCATTTCTGTAAGCACCCAGCCACGTTTTTATAGAGGCCTACCCTATTTCTTTCCATGCATTGCTCTGTTCCAAAGAAAACCCCAGCACTTTAAGCCCCTCTAAACTCCAGGAGCAGCACTGAGGAAGTTTTGGAATGCCTTCTTCCTCCCACTGGCCTAATAACAAAAGGTGTACTTTTTTTTCCCAGTTGATTGTAGCTGAAGAGGCGTTTTGATAGATCTCATTTTTCTTGTTTCTAAAAATTCAACAGTACTTCCATCATCCTCTTCAATGTTCAACTGCAAGATACCTTGTTCAAGTTTGATTGAACTTTACTGATGTCCCACCATTGACTCAGAGACATGTACTGAGATTTTCTCTCTCTCATTGCCCCACATAAAAGTGTAAATGAGTGTTAAAAATTGTGATACTGCAAAAGCTTATTATTAAAATGGCAGTAGGGGCATTTAAATTTGCTCTGAGCAGTAGTGACATTGGCAGACATATAATGATGATCTGACTGGGAGTAATACAACTATTAAAAAATGACACTTATTTCTACATGAATTTTGTCAAGTCTTGCTGCAGGAAAAATAGTATAATTTACTTTTATCCATGTATATTGTTTTACATCAGGAAAAGCTTCTCTCCAAATATCTACAAGATCATAATACATTATCAATTTTCTATTAAAAACATCTGCTGATGGATTATGCGGTTTTTCATGATTCCTATCTAATGTGTAATCTAAAGTGCAATTAAAATCTCCATCCAATACAATAATCCTACCCTGTGGAACACTGCTTAAAGCTGTATGAAGTTTTTCAAATAAAAGCATACGTTCTGACCCAATATTTGGGTAATTTATTCCCATCAGTGTGAGTTTCAACACTACCATTGTTCATAATAATATAATCAAAAAGAGATGCTCTTTTCACAGCATCACAACACCCATTAATATTTAAAGACCCAAAACACAAAGGTGACATGATGCTAAAGGAAAGAAGAATTAATGAAAAGAAAAAAAAAACTAATTAATTCTGAAATCACTACAAAACTCTTTTCTTACCAAGTAAATGCAAAGAACTTCTCAAACTGCTCAGAATGTTCTTAAGACGATATCGTTTCTGCTTATCAAGTTCCTCAAAATACGCTTTTCTCATTGCTACTGTACCAGTGTGATAAAATGATGAGATGGATTCACTAGCAAGTAAAAGTGAGTTTATTAGTAAATGTGGAACAGGGATGATGATGAAGATGTGAAAATAATGTCCAAGGAAGCAAACACTCAGTAACAGGGATGCTGTAGTACAGCCCAGTCCGGACGTGATGATCCCGTTAGGTTAGTGAAGATGAACAAAGATCCTGAAGTTGACGGCTCTGATAATCCTAGAGATGTTGACGATGTGAAGGCGGACATGTAGGACAAATGAACAGGCAGCGAAGAAACTGGACAGGTGGGAACAGGCAGGAACATTAAAAAAATTATCCCTCCTGAACGTCATTCTTGGGAAGGTGGTCAAAGCTGTCAGAGGCGTGGCTAGTTGGCTGAAGTTGCGAATGAAAAGGCGGTAGAAGTTGACAAACCCCAGAAGCCTCTGTAGGGCCTTACGGGAATCTGGACTTGGCCAATCTACCACAGCCTTAACCTTCAGGATCCATACGCACTCCTTCAAAAGACATAATGTAACCTAGGAAAGGAACAGACTGTGTTTCTCCATCTTGACAAAAAGCCCATTCTCTAGCAATCTCTGAAGCACATGTCTGACATGTTGAACGTGTTCCTGGAGAGAAGAAGAAAAAATCAATATGTCATTCAGGTAGACATATATGAACCGATCTACCATGTCTCTCAACATTTCATTGACGAGTGCCTGGAAAACCGCTGGGGAGTTGGATAACCTGAAGGGCATAACCAAGTATTCAAAAAGGCCTCTGGGGGCCATGTTAGATAAATTCACAGCATCCTGCAAAAAAAGAAAAAAAAAACACAGATGAACAGTCGGACACAAGACAAAACTCATAACATTGAGTACTCCATGAAGAAACAGAATTGTGTCCCCAGTCAACCTTAGGATTATGCTGAACCAGCCAAGGGTGACCGAGAGCGATATGAGCCAGGGCTGAGCCCAAGAGGTGAAATGATGTAGATTCTGAGTGATTGCCAGATGTGATGAGTGTAAGAGACTTGATAGAAAAGGTTATAGCGAGGAGTTCCTGACCGTCATGGGTATTAACGGAAATGGTGTTCTTAAGTGGAGTGATAGGAATTCCAAGAGTTAGTGCTAGTGACCGGTCCATGATGTTACCCTCTCCTCCAGAGTCCAAAAGTGCTTGTCAGATGTGGGACCGGGCCGCCCACAGCAGTCTTACCAGGATTTGAGTAGAGGATGAGGTCACTTCAGATGACTGAGTCGAGCGTCCAACCTTAAGGCCAGCACAATCAGTCCATCCAGTTTATTGGGCAGGTCCAGGGTGAAGATCTCCCTTTTGATTCGGTCAGCCAACCCATGCAGGAACATGTCCCACTGCGCCTCCTCATTCCAGTTGCACTCGGCAGCCAGGATAAGGAAGTCTATGGAATAGTTGCTGACCGAGTGGTTGCCCTGACGGAGGTCGGCCAGTTGACGAGCCACTTCCCTACCTGCCACCGCCCGGTCAAACACCCGCTTCATCTCCTCAGAGAGTGTCTGTAAATAGGGACAGCATTGGTATTGATTCTCCCACACCGCCGCCCCCCACAGTGCCGCTCGTCCCGTGAGTAGTGTTAAGACGAAAGCCACCTTCACCTCCTCAGATAGTTAGAAACGCTCTGACACCTGTTTCAGCAAGGCTTGAACTGCTCTTCCTGTAAGAGCCAGATTCACTTCCTGTTGATCCATATGGGTGCTGCTGTGTGATAAAAGCTCCTGGAGATCGCTGTTGCTTGCTGAATCCAAGGTGATGGGTCAGATTGTTCTGTGATGAAATGATGAGATGTTTTCAATAGCAAGTAAAAGTGAGATTATTAGTAAATGTGGAACAGGGATGATGATGAAGATGCGAAAACAATGTCCAAGGAAGCAAACACTCAGTGACACAGTAGTACTGTAGTACACCCCAGTCCGGACGTGATGATCCCGTGAGGTCAGTGAAGATGAACATAGATCCGGAAGTTGATGTCGGTGATAATCCTAGAGATGTTGATGACGTGAAGGTGGAAGTGCAGGACGAACAAACAGGCAGCTAAGAAACTGGACAGACGGGAACAGGCAGGAACATCTCCATAATGTGCTGTCTTGGAAGGCTATTTTTTTTTTATATAGCCACGTCAGGCAAAATGTCAAAAGGGCTTAAGTTTTTCAGAAGACATTTTTTTTTACATGGACTAAACGGCTTCGCGGCTGGTGCCATCTTTAATTCAATAAAAAGGACACATTGGAACGCTGCCATAGTTGGTCGCTTACTGGACACCACCATGCCTACCCATTTATAGATCTTAGCCATTTAGAGCCAAATTGTTTGCCAGATTTTAATTATCAAAAGTGATCGGCAATTTAAACTCTTTAATGACATTACGAAATAGCCTAGGCTATTCACACTGAAGGCATCAAGGGCTATTTGACCAAGAAGGAGAGTGATGGGGTGCTGCGCCAGATGACCTGGCCTCCACATTCACCGGACCTGAACCCAATCGAGATGGTTTAGGGGTGAGCTGGACCGCAGGCAGAAGGCAAAAGGGCCAACAAGTGCTAAGCATCTCTCGGGGAACTCCTTCAAGACTGTTGGAAGACCATTTCAGGTGACTACCTGTTGAAGCTCATCAAGAGAATGCCAGGAGTGTGCAAAGCAGTAATCAAAGCAAAAGGTAGCTACTTTGAAGAACTTAGAATATGACATATTTTCAGTTGTTTCACACTTTTTTGTTATGTATATAATTCCATATATAATTCCACACATGTTAATTCATAGTTTTGATGCCTTCAGTGTGAATCTACAATTTTCATAGTCATGAAAATAAAGAAAACTCTTTGAATGAAAAAGTTTTGTGTCCAAACTTTTGGTCTGTACTATATATATACACGTAGCGTATTTTAACCATTCAGCAATCATTTTTAAACATTTTAATTGATTATTAATGGTTCAAAATTAGCTGATACAGTTTGCTGCATTCATGCGCACTCAGAAACCAGTGACTGTGAATGTATCAGCAGAGCTTGTACAAGCTTTTCTCATCGTTGAATCTTTCTCAGACATTTCCAAATGTCGAAATTGGGTTGCGCATCTAGCTGTGCATGGTGATGTCCAATGCCTCTGGTTACTGGAGCTTCTCAAAGTTGGGAATAGTCAAAGGAGAGCTGGGGTCCTCAATGGGACAGGAACGAATCATGCTGGCGCTTATGAGCACTGAGCATGAGCTGCTGTGCAGCCTTGACTTCACTGAAATGATCGAGGAATTTGTGCTTAAGTATAACAATATAAGTAAGCAGCAGTGCAGTAGTAAGAGTGACAATATGCCTAGGAAAAGCAGGATAATCTGGTTTAGATTTAGTTTAATCTTTCAGATAATTGCTATTGAATGTTGATATTAGCTACATAGCTTGATGTTAATCTTGAGTTGTTACAATAAAACATCAATAATACATCGTTATTATTATTCATGTTCAATAAAGGCTGGCTGTTTGAGTCGCTTCTTGGTCCGTCTGAGTGCGCTTGAGGCTCTGTTGAGTGTCGAACGCACATGCACCAATGCAGAGAAAAAATAGGCCCTTTTTGCACTGCAGCACCAGGCCCAATTTGGTCCTAATCCGCTGCTGGTTATGAATAAAGTAATTTCTGTTTTGTCAGTAACATGCAGCAGCCGTGAAAATATACGATTTTTTTATTATTATTTTATCTAGTAAACACCGCTAGTAAATAATCTGCAGGATTAATCAACTCGGCTCGTCTGCTGCTTCGCTCTTGTTGAAAATGAACTGAGCACAGGCGAAACATAATTAACTGAGTTGTACATACACGTTTCATTTTTGTAAATTCAAAGACCTGCCATGTCTATTTATTTCAGGATAGGTTTCATAATAGTCTACACTTATCACGGACAGCAACAACAACAACAACTGATAAAAAGTAATACTAATAGCCACAGTAGTGGAACCTGTAGTAGTCGTAGGATAACACAATGCAAGCCAAGATGATGAAAAAATTATTTCTGATTGGGCTAATAAAGCTCAAGCACATGAAGCAAAATATTACTATTAAATATTACTGACAAAATAATGACTTAAGTCGAAATAACTAGTTATGTCGAAAAACGACTTATGTCGAAATAACAAGATATCCCCCCATCCTAATTATTCTTCCAGTTAAAAAAAAAACTAAAGTTAAACCTGTATGTCACAAAAAGTGATGTATATGCTTTAATTTAGAGTGGCAATTGGCTGCTGTGGCTGAGAGTACGCGTCTATGTCATCAGATTCCCGAGCTTTTCAGTATTCCAGAGCTTTACTGCGGTATTAATAAGTCAACTCTAGATCGGCTGCAACTAGTCCAGGATACTGCTGCAAGACTCCTGACCCGGACATGAAGATATGAACAAATCACTCCCATCCTAGTTTCGTTTAATTGGCTACCTGTAAAATACAGAATTGAGTTCAAAATACTATTTTGTCTGTATTTATGTAGCACTGTGGTTCTGTGAGGTGCGACAAAGTTCTACCAAATTGTGAACTTTGCAACAAGGTGAAAAAACACACTGTATTGTGTTTACACAACAGAAAAGAATGTGTACAAGGCTGTACCCCGCCCTCACCTAGGGTACTTAGAAAACATCTTTGTTATAATAATTCCAGCATACAGACCACTTCTGAAACTCACCAAACCGGTTCAAAAACTCATCACAGTTGATGATGACAGATGATGCTACCTCAACACTACAAGACTGCTTTCAGTGAAGAGACTGGAACATGTTTAAACAGACATCCACCTACAGCAACCTGACAGACCAGCATTAGTACACTGAAACTGTGAGTGCTTAAATAAATAAAAAACTGATGATGTGACAGTCACCAAGACCATGAAGAGGTTCATGGGCTGCTAAATACCAGAGATGAAGCATTCAGCTCAGGAGATAAAGCAATCCTCAAAACAGCAAGAGTCAATCTGTCCTGTGGCATCAAAAATGCAAAACTGTCATATTCTCAAAAAATCAGCAATCACTTCACAGACAGCAGAGACACACAGAGCCTGTGGCAAGCCATTCAGACCATCACTGACAACAAGCTCCCGAAACAGGCCTGTGATAATGACACATCCCTCCCAGATGCCCCTCAACCACTTTTATTCACGGTTTGAAATGTACAATGACACACCTGCACAAAAAATGCCCATACCTTTCAACGACCAGGCGCTCCGTCTGTCTCCAGCAGATGTAAGGAAAACCCTATCTAGGATTAACCAAAGCAAGGCTTCGGGCCCTGATGACATACCTGGCTGTGAACTGAGAGACTGTGCTGCACAACTGACAGATGTGCTAACAGATCTCTTCAAAACCTCGCTGAGCCAGACTGTCATCCCCACATGCCTCAAATCAGCAACAATCACAGCGGTACCAAAAAAATGGACTTTAGGAGAAACTCCATTGACCACCCCCTATTGACCATGAACAGTGCAAATGTGGAGAGAGTCAGCAGCACTGCATTCCTGGGGGTGCACATTACAGAGGGTCTCACCTGGACCACCAACACAGTGTCACTCTCCAGGAAGGTACAAAAGCACCTAAACTTTCTCCGCTGGCTGAAAAGAGCAAGTCTCCCTCCACCCATCCTCACCACATTCTACTGAGAGTGTGCTGACCAGCTGCATCACTATCTGTTATGGGAAATGTAGTGCAGCAGACCGCAAGACCCAGTGGCATGCACAGGAGTGGGGCTGGGGGGCTCGAGCCCTTGCCCCCTTGAGGTACGATGCTAAAGTGCTCTTGCGGTCTGGTCTAGCCCCCGGTCCGTGATTTCTGCAGAGGACAGGGTTGTGATATATGAAGATTTCGTTCGTGGATGATAAAAATGTCTCCACAATCTGCTATTGAGGAAATATCGTTGTATCATGCAGTGTACATTCTATCAGCTGCAGCATGCAGTTCTGGCGTCACCGAATCAATCTAGCCTACTGTCCAACGCGACATATATTAACATCAGTGTTAACTCAGCAGTAGAGTTATTCTCACAGGACACTACACTTATTAACAATCACAAAAATGTTTTGCATTTTCTTTTAAGCCTTATGGTTAAACAGTTCATTTGTGTGCTGTTCTGATTAGCGCTTTTTCTGAGTACACCCAAAAAAAACCATTAAACAGTGCCTGATTACTGAACTAATTTATGTTTACTGCTAATACTCTCAAAACACATAAGGTTTTTACGTATAGACTCAGTTATGTCTAAAATGAAAGTAGACAACTGAGAGAAAGGATGCATACTTGTATATTAGATTCATGCAGGTCTTAAAGGGACAGTAGGCTACATACAAAAAAAAAAAAAAAGGGAAACACTATGGAAGTCACTGTGGACCAGCAACTGTTTTATTCCTTTAATGTTAATAAAACACCAGACACAAAGAGAAAAATCACTCACTGCTCTTGACTGAAAAACTGAAATACAGTTGTTTTATTTGGAATCAATGTGTATATATAGTGTTTACAGTACATTTATGTTTGTTCATTAACTTTTTTTAATGCTCCTACTACGTACCATATTTTAACCTATCCCTGAAAATAAAATGCTGTTTATTTTATTTGTATATTATGTGTATTTGTCATGTGTATCTTTGTTCTCATTTTTAATAACATAGATTAAATAATTTAATTGCCCACTGTGGCCTTAATAGACATCATGCAACTTTATATTTCCTTACACTGAAAGGCTTTGTCTTTATAATGGGGAAAAACAGTCTGGCTGTAATGCTCACACAGCTTGCAAAATAGAAAAACCAAAATGACAAAGAATCGTGATAAAATTGTGATATTTAATATATATATATATATATATATATATATATATATATATATATATATATATATATATATATATATATATATATATATATATATATATATATATATATGAAATGATATTTTTGCCACCCCAATGTGCACGGCCCTGCTTCTAGTAATCCTGAAGACCTTGATTAGGGTTGAAGTGAAACTCTGAAGGACAGTAGCCCTGAACAAAGCAACTGAACAACATTCATTAGGAAAATGGTGTGTCAATAATGCAAAATGTAGTAGAATAATCATCTGTTTCTTGTGGTCTTGTCCTGGTGGTCGTCTGAGACAAGGTCTTTACAGGGGATCTGTATCTGGGGCTCTAGATATGTGATAATTTTAATAAAATAAGAGATATCATTATGTATGTTATTTTTATTTGTAGCTATCAAGAATATGCAATTCTACATAATAGATATTTACATTTAATGATTTTATAACAATTAAAATGTATAATTTATAAAAAATTAAAAAAAAATAATGACTCATATGTTCATTTAGTAGTGGCATTTAGGAGCTGTTTTCCCTGATCATCCAGTTCAAGTAGTTCACACCCTTTCTTTAGAATCAGTTAATAATTTTAACTTTTTAAATAGTTCGGTATAAGTCCCTCAGTTGTCCTCAGGGTGTAAAAATTGGAAAGGGTTCAAATATGGAAAAGATTCTGCAAAATCTGAGAAAGTTTAGGATCTGGAGGATTTTTCTGAAGAAAGCGGGCATTTAAACTGTTCAGGACAAAGAACTCATTTAATACTATCACAAAAAAAAACCTGAACCACATTATTATCATTTTTTTTAAATCAGCTATTATTCTAAATTGAAGACTAAACATATTTTAAATTAAATTACTTCATCGGGCCAGTCCTAAATAATAATAATTAAAAAGCTTACTATATAACTTTATCATTCTGTATTGTGATTAGTAAACTTTTGACAACAACTGTATGCGTGTAACAGTGAGTACAGCAGGCTAATTTCAGTGAAATAGCAATACCCCTAACATCCTTTTCCACGCCCTTTCAATTAATCATGTGGAAACTGTCACCAGTAGTTCAACGGGTTCATATTTTAACATTCCTTCAGATGAATGGTTGGGTCTGGGAACAGAGGATCCTGTAGAAATATAATAATATAAAAAATAAAAACTTATCATATAACTTTATTATTCTGCAATGTGATGTAAAAGTTTGACAACAACTGTATGCATGAAACAGTGAGTACAGCAGGCTAATTTCAGTGAAATAGCAATACCCCTAACATTCTTTGCCACGCACTTCCAACTAATCATGTGAAAACTGTCACCAGCAGTTCAACGGGTTCATATTTTCACATTCCTTCAGAGGAATGGTTGGGTGTGGGAACAGAGAATTCTGTAGAAAAATAATAAAACACACTTTCTCTAAATACATTGCATAGTTTCCATTGTTTAAACAAGTTAGATTGAAGAAACATAACATTGGAACACAAATGTAATGAAAACAGGTGGCTATTCTGTTCACAAGTTCACATATGTACAATATAATAGAGAGGAAAAAAAACATATCTGGCCTGCTGTCCTCTGGGAATGGAGGTGAGAAAAGCAACAATATATAGATTTACTGTAATGCTAATCGGTTGGATTATCTGAAAATATTTCTCCTAAACTATGTTAAAATAAACTTACTTAATAATTGACAAAAAAAAAGTACTACCTTGCAGATTTAGTAACTGAATAAAATAATATAGTAATATAATGGTATTCAAAAACTGTGTTCAAATTACCTGATTGATCACTGTTCTTTAAAGAACAGCAGTTTTCCAGAAGAATGGCAGGTAAATCTCTCAGAAATTACAGGACGCTGTCAGCCAGTAGCCCCTCACTGCAAAACACAAGATCTCCTGTCAGCACACATGCAAATTCAAAAACTGCTGCAGGCGGAGGGTTAAGAGTGAGTCGATTCCAAAAATAATTAATTTATGGACGTCAAGAATTGTGAAACTCGTGTGAATCAGCTCTAAATGTGAGGTCTGGAATGTCAGTGCATGATATTATTGTTCATTACCTGTATTACCAAACCAAAACAAACCCCGAGATACAGCACTACGCTAATAGTGTGTTCTCACCATGGTAACTATAAATTAACCATAAAACTCGTTATACAAAAGCAGTTTTTCTACTATAATCTACCTATAGGAATACCACACCTATCGCAGTATTCTTAAATAAGCTCTAGTCAGTAGGTGCATTTGACTTGAGGCAGGGCTACCGATAGCGGTCAACAAGAGCAGCCGCTTCCACTCTGGGGTGGATTGAAAATGGACACGTCAAGCCGGACACTTTCTTCTCCCATTAGTGACACTCGTGTTCTGTTTGCATACTTTATTACAGATTAAGCGAATGCCATCTTTGTCAAATACACAGATGTTTCAGAAAGGTTTTCATGTGCGACAGAAACACTTTTTTAGAACTTAATACAGCATCATCTTTTCAAGAATCAAGTTCAACATTATCATATACTATTAAATACTAAATAAAGTGGGGGTATAAATAATTTTATCACTGTTGTAAGACAAACATGACTCAATACAACAATGTGACCTTTGCTACCTTTCTAAAAACACAGATTTGTGGCCATTATTGGAATCGAAAAGGTTTTAACAAACCCTAAACACACGTGATCGTTGTCATGCGGTGAATCTGGCCAATCGTGAAACAGCTGAGACGTCATCAGCACTCCTACAGTCGCTCTGGAGAAACTGTGGCGACTCAGTCAAGACTTAGGTCTCTGCAAAACAAAAGTGGGCGTTTATCACCTTGTGGGTGTTTTCAAACTGCTGGGTGTTTCTAAATCATGTAATCAAAATGATCCCCCTTACCCAACCCCACCCCTAAACCTAACATCACTATGACGTCAGCAAATCAGGTATCATGGTGTAAAAGCACCCTGATCTGGTAACTCCCATTACTTTCCTGCTGAGACCTATACTTGGGCTCAGTCAGCCAAATGCTCTCGAAAGTTGTGGCCTAATGGTTAGAGAGTCGGACTCACAATCGAAGGGTTGCAGTCTGCACGGCACTGCATGAAGTCTAACGGACCTATTATTATTTGACAGCTTTTCCACTTGCTCTTTTAATCAATAACGCTGTGTATGCTGCCTGGTCTGTTAATTGAAAAAAAAAAAATGTTAGAAGTTTTGCCAAATGAGAACAGGTTTAATGGGGTCATGTGATGCGATTTCTGTTTTGCTTTCTCTTTGGAATGTTACAAGCTCTAGGTGTATAAAGAAGATCTGTAAAGTTGCAAAGACTAAAGTCTCAAATCCAATGAGATTTTCTTTATCAAAGTTTTAAGACTCTTCTGCCACTTCTCCCTAAAAAGGCTCATTCAAACATGCCTCCATAGGTCTAAGTCACTATGTGGAAATATTTGCATAATTCCACCGTAATGTTCACATAAAGAAACAAGACGTGGTTTCAGTAAGCGCTGCTAGTGTTGAAGCAGTCATGTCAGGGATATGCTGTGTGCATCTAGGCGAAAGCTAAAGCACTTTATTTGGACTTCCGAAAGTAGATGCATTTTAAGGAATCTTTAAGATTACTTACAACAGAACTGCAATGCATTTTATTGATGACCGTTTCGTGAACCTAGGAGAGGAGGTTGCTACAATAATCTTGTGCTTTTGAATCCGCTACTGTAAGTATGTGTATTGTTATTAGTTTAAGTATTTGCTATTGACTGTTCAAATGCAGAGTTTTGCACATCACAAACGTGTGTGTGTGTGTGTGTGTGTGTGTGTGTGTGTGTGTGTGTGTGTGTGTGTGAGAAAGGGTCCACCCGCCAGCCCAAAAAACAGAATCCAAAAGACCTGCTCTAAGGTTTTATGCTTATTTGGTCTTTTACATGCAGTTCTGCATTTATTAGGATTTAGTGTAAATTTTAGTCTAGCTCCATGTTCAGTCTGACTCCAATTTTAAGTGATCACTGAATTTAGACATGTTTCTTCTCATTCTTCTACAGCTTTATTTCTTCTTCTAAATCAATGCTGAATCATCATGAGATTAAGGGCTATTCCTGGTCATTTTGATAAGGTTGTTATAATATAAATTATATTACACAAAACAATAGTATAAATGAAAATACTTTTTGCTTTTGGAAGTCCTCTTGAGCAACTTGTTTAGAATGAGTGGTTATCATCTCACTGATCTTTCTGAAGATACACTCTTGATTTGGCCCTGTGGCAACAGCAGTCCTGTCATGTGCATTGTGTGCATTGTGTGCACAGCAGCAGGCCAAACTGGAAACAAATTACAGGTTTTTCTTCTGCAAACATTCCATGTAATGAAAGCACGTACTGAAACCAAGGTTCAAATCATTGCTCAATCTGAAATTTTATGTGTCTACAATATGGAATTAGACACAATATTCTTTTGTTTCTGAGCTGAGATGTCACTGGGTGCATTCTTTTGAGAATCTATTTGAGTGTGACAAAGTTTAGGGGTTGGGCAAACCCACAGCAAATGCAAAGTACACATGTTGTTTTAGATTTGTGGTCTTTTATGTATGTCTGTCTGCTTAAAGATAAAGAGAATCATACAAGTGTGTATCATTTTTTGTAAACTCTAAAATAAAACCAAGCTATAAGCTGTATCAAGGCTGACATTTGAACAGTGCTGTTCAGCCAAATATTGTGAGATACGAGATTTTACTACTATTTAGTGGTTTTCAATACATTTAATTTGACTGATTTGACTGTTTGACTAATACAAATTCTCCCTCAGGAGAAGTTGTGGAAGACCTCTGGATGGGTTTAACCCTCAGACTTGGTTACGAGCCACTCAATAGCATCAAAATTATTAATGTCTAATGTCTACTCTTCTAGTCACTTTTCTTGCCCAATTTCATTTTCACACACAAAAGATTCTAGTGAGTATTTAATTATCTTTTTAATTTATATCAAAATTATAATTGTAATAACATAATCCAAATTCTAATCTGGTGCTCAAAAGAGGGTCTTAAATGGCAACCTGAATTCTGATATTGATAATTTCCTGTCACTATTGTCTATTGGCTTTACAGCTTTAACATTGCATCAATAAAAAAAACATCTATGTGCAAATAATTTCCTCATCTACTGTCAATTCATGTGGTTTCCTATAATTCTTAAGCCCCACTGGATTTCTGCGGTCTCTGGTCTAAGATGAGTGTTCTGAATCATCCTACAAACATATGACTATATGGGGTGCATCTAAGCATTTCTAAAAAGTCCAAAAAAATTGACTTACCCCAGCAACTGGAGAAAAGAGAAGAAAAGCTAAAACCTCTTTCCGGAGCACATTTGGATGGTGAACTGAAAAGACATCACTCGCCTGAGAGTGGGAGATCACGGAGGGATGGTCACTAACTGTAAGCATTCACCCACCAGCCCAAAAAGTGTAATCTAGTGACCTGGAAGAGGGTTTAGTGCATATTCTGTTTTATACTTGCGCTTCTGAAATTATTTGGATTTAGTGTAAATTTAAGTCTAGCTTTGTGATGGGGACCTATAGTCTCTTTTAAGTCTCACGCTGGCCTTTCATGGATCTTACGATTACATATTTGCCAGTCTGATGCTAGTCAGAGGGTGTAGGTAGACTAATAAATGTTTCACCTGCCGCCTACTGCTTGCTTAAGACAAAAGTGTAGTTTATTTAGTCTTTTTCCATACAACTTGCTAACATTACCGATAGAAATTAGAAGGTCTCTGAGGACACACCTACTGCTCCTATGATTCTCGAGCCTTCAGTTTGACCTATCCTGGCCTTAGATTTGCGGTAACAAAAGCCTCCTCAGTTTACTAGTCACAATGATTTCAGAAGAGTTCAGAAAAAAAACTAATATAAAATGTAATTATTAGTCAGGTAAAACTGTATCTTGCCAATTATATAATGAAACAATTAGAGGCCAATTTAGAAAGGATAGTGCAATTGTGAATCACATTAACTGCGTGGCAACCTGGTTCCTATACAGACAGAGTAGCCATATGGGGAACGACCATGTTACTTGAGTTTATTGAACACAATTTAATTTTGGCGATATGGTTCCTTATGGGGGTTCTTGCTCCCAAATTAACTGAACATACAAGAGCTTTAACATTAATCCCCGGGAACCATCAGCTTGGAAATACATGAAAATTAAGACACTTGATAATGTCTTTAAAAGCATGAAGCGGTAATCGTGTAGATGTGGCAATGGGATGTCTATCCTGTAGCTTGGTTATGAGAATACTTGATGAACATAGTTACTGAGCAGTGGTGCCATGTATATATATCCCGTGTTTAATAGGAGAATGGTAGTAATTGGAGAGATTTGACAGCTGACTGTGCCTCCATGGCCTGACTGAACTAACGCTGCACTCGATTTGTACAGTAACATGTAGGAAGCTAGGAACGCTGTTGCTTTAGGCTAATTGGTTGTATTTTAATACGCTAGTAACATTAACTTTACTTCGCTGCTTCTCATCTTCTTAAAGGGGATGGTGCCCCAGTCTATGCTATTTCAGAAGGTTTTTGCTTTAAAGCTTTTAGGGTATTGGGATTTTGCTTGCTTGTTGGGGCTTATCTAGTGTTCAGTATCATGTTTGTTGCTAGACTTGCTTGTTACTGCAAATGCTGGTACTTCGTTACACTTACAACAGCAAGAAGCTAATGTTTAAGCTGTTGTTTAGGCATCTGGTTGCCTTGAAATATGCTTGCTGCTTATGGCTCATCTAGTATTGGGGATGTTATTGAATAGAAAAGTTTCTCTGACTACTACAACATGCTTGTTGCAAAGCTATCTAGCGATTTTTTAAAGGATTTAACGCATTTAGCTCACGCAGGTTGTAAGATTGAGAACAAGTAACACAATGAGCACAAATGTCAATGATAGAGGACAAACCTGTAAAATAATGAGTTGATTTAAGTTATTATATGCTGTTTTTATAGAGTTTTAAATGGATGTTCACGTATATGGCTCCAGAACGTTATGTTTGCTGACAACTAGGCTGACAAGTGGGTTTTCTGTATATTTTTCAGGTATTGAATTAAAAGGGCTTGCTTCTCTTCTTAGCTGCTTATAAAGAAAAGCACCCATTCACTGTTGCTTTCCTCTGGCAAGGGGCTTGCTACACTTGTTACACTAAGATATCATTATGTACAATAATGTGGTCTTGTTGCGCTCCAACGGAGAAGAGGAAGAGTTGCATTTACGTTTGCCGCCATGTATTCGAATCGCTGTTATTTTCATCTCGGAGTCCAATCATCTTTGTTTGGTCTTCCCAGGGACGCTGTATTTGAAGATCAATGGTTACAATTTATGTTTAACTCGGTTCCCGAAAATTATAATCCACATGTAAAACTATGTGCAGCACATTTTGCTGAGGACAATTTCCTCAATCTCACCAGTTTAATGCCGGATTCACACAAAGATTATTCTTGAAAGATGGAGCAGTCCCCTCTTTGTCTGGAGAAGGCATTGTTTATGGACCACAACCGGTAAGTGTATTTTATTTAAGTTGGTGCGTTTAACAGATTCTGTACACAAAAGGCAACGCTGTTTAGCTTCGTTAACTAGATGTTAGGGCTGTGCAAAAAATCAAATGCGATTTTCATGCACTTCTCTTCAGTAAAAATACTCCTGTGATTATAAGTACATCTCCAACACGGGCGTTTAGACATTGTCTCTGGTTCAGATCAGGATTGCCAGGTTTTCCAAACAAAGCCTGCCCACTTGCTTCTCAAAACTAGCCAAATCGCATTTCCAGGAGGGCAGCGTGCGCTCAGCTGGTGTCAAATCACAACACAGGAACCGCTGGCACAATCAGAACTCGTTATGTATTTCTGAAGGAGGGACTTTATAGAACAAGGAAGACATCAGACCGTTTTTATGACAGTGAAAACAGCGGTATACGGATAGGTGAATTGTGTGAAAAATACTGTTTTTTTTTTTTTTTGCATGCGAAACATGAACACGTTATATTGCACACTGTAAACACAATCAAAGCTTCAAAAAAGCACCTAAAATGCGACCTTTAAACAACATAAAGCCTCTAAATCATGATATGTTTGGTCTAGAGTTAATGAATAAAAAAATGTTTGTTTCATCACTGGGATAAAAACATGGAGAGGTTCAAGTTTAATCTGGCTCCACTCGACTTTGATTTGGATTGAATTGATCCATAGTTGCAATACACAATGAGAGGATGTGCTATTTTGCAACTGACTATATTTGCATCATAGTAGCATAAAGATAAATTGTTTTTAATCAATATCAGTTTGGTTAATTTATTATACTGCCATTACACATCAATTTATTAACACATAGTCATTTTTTTCTGTTGAATGATACCTGAAATGTAAACAACTGAGTGGGTTAAAGCGTTTAAAGTATGATTCTCATTGGTTAATCTCCACGTTTGATGGTTAGATATATCTGAATAACTTTGCAACACTGAAAAACTGACTGCTCATTACTTTACTCAATTTGGTTTACACATTTTGTAAATATACATAAACCCCTACTTAATGATCGGTTAGCTACTTTCTTGTGATAATTTTTTGTGGGAAAAATGTTTTTTTAACAACTTAACTGAATTAGACATAAGTAGCTAACAATTTAAGACGGTTTGTAAGTTTTATTAAAATGAATTATTGTCTATTATTGGAGACTTTTGACTTAAGAATAAGATAAAGACATGCATGGGCCTGCTTATTTAAAATCTTAAAATTGAAACCAGTCTTTAAAACTTATCTATTTAAATAAGTAACAACCACATTCCAGAAGTGAATTCATGTCACGCATCTTGAGTTCAAAAGGGACACATATTTTTTTACAAAAGCAAGAATGTTGATTTAAGCTTCAGCTGGCCTAGGGCAGTACTTGTTCGTGCCTTATTAGGCTTGGACATTTTGCCCAGAAGGAGAGTAGAGAGGCAAAGATGTGGCTTTTGATGCACTGGTTCAATGAACTCTATGATCTCTCTTCACAACCACTGCTTACCTGGGAAAATTACACCCTCAGTGAAAGTATCTCAGAAGGTACCGATCTGTAAAATTTCTCTTTTACTCTTTTACAAAAACAAGTTAGTGGCTATGTAGTCATTTTCTAAGACATCACATGTGTGCTCCTGATGCCTGTTTGCTCACATTCTTACATTGGATGTATTCTTCATGAAGAAGCCAATCCCATAATGCATTATGATGAGCTCAGTGAAAGAAATTAATCCAAGATGGTTTCAATAGCTGATATATTGACTTTAATAGCTGATAATGTTTAGCCAATGTGTGTGTGCTATGCATTATGTTTGAAAATCATGTCATTAGATTGCTAACATGCACTCACCTAAAGGGTTAGTAGGAACACCAGTTCAATTTCTCATTAATGCAATTATCTAATCAACCAATCACATGGCAGTTGCTTCAATGCATTCAGGGGTGTGGTCCTGGTCAAGACAATCTCCTGAACTCCAAACTGAATGTCAGAATGGGAAAGAAAGGTGATTTAAGCAATTTTGAGCGTGGCATGGTTGTTGGTGCCAGACGGGCCGGTCTGAGTATTTCACAATCTCCTCAGTTACTGTGATTTTTACGCACAACCATTTCTAGGGTTTACAAAGAATGGTGTGAAAAGGGAAAAACATCCAGTATCCGGCAGTCCTGTGGGCGAAAATGCCTTGTTGATGCTAGAGGCCTTGATGTCTTGTTGATTTCTAAAGAATGCTTTCAGCACATTATTGAATTAGTGCCACATAGAATTAAGGCAGTTCTGAAGGCCAAAGGGGGTCAAACACAGAATTAGTTTGGTGTTCCTAATAATCCTTTAGGTGAGTGTATTTACAGATGATTCTACTGAAATACATTTTTAAGTTGATTTTCCTGTGCAAGTCAGCTCAGTGTTCCTTTCCTTTAGTAGACAAAACTATCCATTATCTCTTCGTCACAACATTCATATTTCAATATTTTCTGATTTTTATCAATCATATTTCTTACCATTAACCATTCATTTCACGAAATAACTGTTCCAGTACAGTTTGGTATATGCTATGTTTATAATTTGTCCACAATACTTCAGACCGGGGCGTAGCTATCTTTTCAGATGTGAGGGAGACAGAAATCATATATATATAGTTTTTAAGTTTTTAAAGAAGTCTCTTCTGTTCACAAAGCCTGCATTTATTTGATCCAAAGTACAGCAAAAGCAGTAATATTGTGAAATATTTTGACTATTTAAAATAACTGTTTTATATTGGAATATATATTAAAAGGTAATTTATTTCTGTGATCAAAGGTAAATTTTCAGCATAATTACTAAAGTCTTCCGTGTCACATCCTTCAGAAATTAAATCGTTTTAAGACTCTGATTTGCCAATTTGTCAATATTTAAAACAGATAAGTACATTTTTTCAGAATCCTTTGATGAAAGAAATATCCAAAGATCAGCATTTACATGAAATAAAAATCCTTTACAACATGTACAGTATATAGAGTCAATATGATTTTTGAATACTGAATGAATACTTTTTTAGCAAGGATTCTTTAAATTGATCAAAAGTGATAATAAAGGCATCGTTTTACAAAATATTTATATTTCATTTATATTTAAATGCTGTTCTTCTGAACTTTAATCCATTAATCTACTCAGTCGTTTTCAACATTATCACAATATGTGTTAATTTTTTTTTTTTTTTTTTTTTCAGTAGCAAATCAGAATATCAGAATTATTTCTGAAGGATTGTGTGGCTGGAGTAATGATGCTAAAAAAAATCAGCTTTAAAATATCAATAAATTACATTTTGAAATATATTACAATAGAAAACAGTTATTTGAAATAGCCTTGTAAAAATATTTTCTAATTTTACTGTTTTGCTGTTCTTTGGATTAAATAAATACAGGCTTGGTGAACAGAAGAGACTTGACTAATATTGCTCTAGCCGGTTTATTTTCTCAAATAAAAAGAGTCTAACCCTCTAATTTTGCAGGTTTGTTTTATTATATTTTACTTTTAATTGTGTCTCTTACTGTGTGTGGTAAACACGGGAAGGGAAATGAAATATTTCATTAATTAATGAATTTGTCTGATTTATTAATTTGTTCCCCTATTTCAGTTAATTCATGGGTTATTTAGGGACCAAAATTAATGAAACATGGACAATTGCCACAAATTAATAAATCGTAGGGACGAATTAACAAGTTGTAGGAATGAATAGACTATCTGTCCTGTGTCTAGCAGCCTTCAAAGCGCAGTTATCTAATGAAAATTCGGTAGCACTTTATTTTACAGTCCTGTTCCCCATGTACATACTATGTACTTATTATAGTAATTACAAATAACTATGTAATAACTAGGTACTTACCCTGAACCTACTCTAAACCTAACCCTACACCATGTAGTTACTTTGTATTACCAGAACTTTCTTAGATAAATACACTATAAGTACACTATAAGTACACGTACTGTAAAATAAAGTGCAACCGAAAATTCTTTGTTGCTACATTTCTATTGCTTTTCATGTTGAAGAACTTTTGTGTTGTTTCTATTTTAATGTACTTTTAAAGTTTAAATCACATTAAAAGCTTAATTGGTACACTGTGAATTAATGATGATGCATTTATATACGGTCACTCACAGCACGTGTTCTGCGCATGTCTTCAAATCTGCGTATGAGGATGGTACTCCTCTGGTACTGCTTGGTGTACCAGAGGACCAACCATCACCTTTAGCTCAAGCTTACTAAGACAGAACTGCTCTCCTGATAGGACTTCCTGCATGTACTATCAAGCCTCTGCAACTGATCCAGAATGCAGCAGGGAGAGTTGTCTTCAATAAGCCTTAAAAAAAGCTTGCGGTACTCCTCTCCTCATCAGATTAAACTGGTACCAGTAGCTGCTCGTATCAAATTCAAGGTACTGATGCTTGCACACAAGACGACCAAAAACCTGGCTACGGGTTCTGTGCTAGACTGACTTGTCGTGGCACTTGTATACTGTTGTTGTTCTCTTGTTGGTCTGAATTGCTTCTATTGTTCTCATTTTATTGCACTTTATTGGGTACACTTTTCTAGCACCTGGTTGGACATTAATTATTTGTGGTTCATATTGACTTGAGAGCATCACGCAGTTGCTGCAGATTTGTCGGCTGCACATCCATGATGCAAATCTCCCATGCCACCACATCCCAAAGGTGCTCTATTGGATTGAGATCTGGTGACTGTGGAGGCCACTTGAGTAAAGTGAAGTCATTGTCACATTCAAGAAACCAGCCTGAGATGATTTGAGCTTTGTGAAATTGTGCATTATCCTGCTGGAAGTAGCCATCAGAACATAGGTACACTGTAGTCATAAAGGGATGGACCTGGTCAGCAACAATACTCAGGTTGGCTGTGGTGTATAAATGATGCTCAATTGGTACCAAGGGGCCCAAAGTGATAAAGAAATTATCCCCCACACCATTACAACACCACCACCAGCCTGAACCATTGAGACAAGGCAGGATGGATCCATCCTTTCATGTTCTTTATGCCAAATTCTGACCATACCATACCTTGTTCAATTTTGCTGAGCCTGTTCAAATTGTAGCTTCCATTTCCTGTTTTTAGCTGACAGGAGTGGCACCCGGTGTGTTCTTCTGTTGCTGTAGCCCATTTTCTTCAGGGTTCAATGTGTTGTGTGTTCAGAGATGGTATTCTGCATACCTTGGTTGTAACGAGTGGTTATTTGAGTTACTGTTGCCTTTCTATCATCTCTAACCAGTCTGTCCATTCTCTTCTGACCTCTGACATAAACAAGCCATTTTTGTCCACACAACTGCCACTCAGAATATTTTCTCTTTTTCAGACCATTCTCTGTAAACCCTAGAGATGGTGCAACAACTTTCCACCTAAGGGGCCGTTCACATCGCGCCTAAAAATGTGAGGAAAACGCTAGGCGCCCGCTCTCTTGATTTTTTCCCAAAGTTGCAGACGCAGAAATTTCAGCAATGGATAAATGGATTTGCAGCACTAAAAATCACTTGAAGTAATTAAAAAAAAATGTCAATCCATATATGATCAGCCGCTCCTTCATCTTGGCTGAGCTTTCAACGTTGTTATGGAAAAGGTGAGGAAGACCTATGACCTTTGGTGCGCTTGCGGCAATCTGAAAAATTGAGATGTTTTTAACTCGTCGCAACCATGACCACGTCGCTTCCATTATGAGCGTGCATACCGCGCACCTCAGTTTTGCAAAAACTGTGGTCGGAAAGCGGCTGCAAAACGAGGAAATGCATCAAACAAGTTTACCTATTCAGAACATCATCCTGTGCAGATACAGCTATGTCCCATTTATAACTGAAGGCTAATTGCATTATGATTTCTGTGATGCGGAGTGAAACACATAATCCAGTAATGACAATGAATTTACAGTAGCTAGCTACTCTGCAGATGTCAAATAAAATATGCGATTTGATGGATTGATGGATAAATAAAAAAACAAAGCTGTAAAATGATGACATATATATGTTATATAAATATAAAGGATAATCTGTTTGTTTTCCATGTCTCTCTGTGAATGAGCGGCTTTCACATGTACTATACAAAAGGGAACATTCTGATGTTGTCAGTCAAGTTCTGAGTCCAGTTTTCAGGGAAGTTCATTTATTTTTCAAAGGTGGACAACATTTTGTGTTGGCTATTTTGATAGTGAGTTTTACTCCCATGCTGTGGAAAAGATGGAGGAGTACAGACATTGATAATAAGCATCAAAGAGACTTTGATATACTTCAATATACTTTTGGCCAGCAATGTCCATCAACCCAGCAAAGTTAGTAAAAAAGTGAAATGATTATGAAGGTTGAACACAGGTTGTGTCCTTTTCAACACATTTAAAATAATTGTGTTACAAGAGTTCCTGAGTTTTGGCTTCACGAAGACTTAATTTCATAAGGAAATAATTTCATTTCTTACAATATGTTTCCAGGGTCATTATTAGCAGTAGTTAAAAATAGTGTGTATAAAATAGTAAACTCTGCACCACTAGCAGCATTAAAGGATCCTGATTTGTTCAAATTAACCAGCTGGACTGGACAAAGCAACATTGACTCAACTAATGAACTGCATTTGGAGAGGGATTCACTGTTAGCGCCAGATAAAATAAATTAAATTATATGTGTGTGTGTGTGTGTGTGTGTGTCTCATCTAAACAGACAATCTTTTTGCCACCATGATTGATTGTGATAAGGAACCACATAGCTATTTTTTGTGTCCCTCCCCCAATAGAAATCTGGATTATTGTTTATTTATTTATTTATTATTTATGTATGGTATTGTTTTGAAACAATAGTATACAAGTGCAGTTCCACACATCACAGATGGGAAACCATGCAGGACAATGACGCTAAAGCTTGTCCAATGTTAACTAACCTAACACTTGTGTTCCATCCTGGTATGCTCCTTTCCACTCTGTTTAACAATTCATTTTAAATAATAATTTCATAGCAACGTTAAATGTTTGGCATACTTTTGTGTTTTTTGTGAGGTGAGGAGCACTAACAGCATATTAATGTTTTTAAGGAATTTTTTATTATTATTTACAACCTTATTGGCAAACATTTGTACAAAAAAGTACCTGTTCATACTAATTAAGACACATTCTATTCATCAATAATTGTTTTGTTATTGTTTTTAAAATAAAAAAAATAATAATAAGATGGCATAAGGGACATATACTACGGTTCCCGTAAGATGACTTGTTCGGTTCACTTAGGTTTGCCTTGGCTACAAAATAATAACTCGTGGGAACGTAATAATACGTCGTGGCCACGAAATATTAATTTGTGGGAACTTCATATTAACTCGAGGGAACGTCATATTATGTTGTGGCCATGAGATCTTTTGTCAAGGTAACGACATCCTTATGTCGTGGCCTCTAGATTCTATGTTGAGGGAACAAAATCCTTTTTTCGTGGCCACGACTTCTTAAGTTGAGGGAACAACATGTTTTTTTGTGGCCACGAGTTTAATGCCTAAGCAAACCTGCATTACCGTAGCAACCCAGGATAACCAGAGATGGAATCATTAATATTTTATTTTGAATCAAGTAATTATTATATTAACTATATGCTTTAGCTACCGAATGTATTACATGCGATCGTCAGCATTCAAATGACGTTTATCATACATAAATATTACATAAAGTGCATAATTTAAAAAAAAACACTTTTTTATCCATCCTACAGTCTTTCCCACGCAATATGTGTACATTAATATTATTAGCCTATTATTATTGGTTATATTTTTTATTTCATTTATATTCATTTTTTTGCTTCAATTTCGATCTCTTTACTTAAGATTCTGAATACTTTTGTAAATAATGGCATACTGTAAATGCTCGACATTAATGCATAAATGTTATATGTATAAATAATATAATAATTTCTTAATTCAAAATAAAATATTAATGATTCCATCTCTGATAATTCTGGGTTGCTATGGTCACGCAGGTTTGTTTACGCATTAAACTCATGGCCACAAGAAATACATGTTGTTTCCTCAACATAAGAACGACATAAGGATGTCGTTACCTCGACAAAATGATCTTATGGCCACGACATAATATGATGTTCCCACAAATCAATATCTCGTGGACACGACATATCACGTTCCCACGAGTTATTATGTCGTGTCCACAACAAAACTAAGTGAACTTAACAAGTCACTTTACGCGCACCTTTATATACTATCCAAGA
Organism: Carassius gibelio; assembly: GCF_023724105.1. NCBI lineage: Eukaryota > Metazoa > Chordata > Actinopteri > Cypriniformes > Cyprinidae > Carassius > Carassius gibelio. Next base: position 30,988,297 of record NC_068414.1, read on the forward strand.
AAAGCTTATTATGGTTTAACATCTACATTATGAAATATTGTCATGGCCAGTGTCTGAACAATCTATCCAGGTTAGGGTTGGGGATGAGTTTAAAACTATGCTTATTAGGATATTTGATCATACATAAGATGATCAAAAAAATCATTCCCTTTGAGGGGATCATATTTTAATCATGTGGTGCCTTATTATTCCCTGTCTTTATTTTGCTCTTTCCTTGATTGTAACAGCACTTAAAAGTAAGGCTGAATGTAAAGGCCAACAGACATAAGGATGAAAATTTGACCTTTTTCACCATGAGCATGTAAAGGGTTAAGATTACCTGTCATTTACGTGACACATGCAAAAAACTTGTCCATGCTAAAACCTGTCTACCCTATATGTCTTTGTCAGTTGAAAGGTTGAAACTGAACTGTCATCTTGTCACGTAGATAAAGGAGGCCTTGCAAGGAAATCTTACATAACACATACCTGAGGCTTATAAAAGAACTTGAACTGAAATATTTCACACTTTTACAAAACATTGTTTTAGACAGAACCAATGTTGTTCCGTCTAAAAACAGATGCCAGTATTCTATATACTGTAAAGTTTTAGGTTTTTTACATTGTAAAAAAAAAAAAAAAAAAAAAAAACCTTTAAGCCAATCCATTTTTAAAATCATATTCAAAGAATAAACTTTTTTAGTTTTAGTTTTAGTTTTATAACGTTGAGCGTGAGGATTATAAAGTAAACTTGTTTATGCCATAAAACAGTGACCCTGTTACTAAATAGACATGTTAGATATATTAATTTTATATTAGGTTTTATCACACTCAGAACAACACAAACTTACTGAGTGCAGTGGCTTATCATAAAACCAAGAATAGTTACAGTTTGTTATGGTTGATTCATATGCAAGTAATTCTGATTCAGTGAAAAAAAGAGGTTCACATTCACATTCAAAATCTGTATCTGGAAAACAGTCGGTCTGAACATTCATCTATCAGTCTGGTGGGAGTGATGTGTGTTGTTTTCTTCTTTTCACATCTTGTCTGCAGTTCAAAAACTTGCTTGTTTGTGCCAATAATAATCATAATAGTCAGAATAATCCCCTGCCTTTTGTGACAGAAAGTTCTGATATGTGTTAAATTCACATTCTACAAAAATAAGATTTGCTGACGGCTTTTGTGGCATCTCATGCATGACACGTCATTCCAAAAATTCGGCAAGGTAAAATAAGTTGTTTCATATTGCCCATGTCTCTTGTTCAAAGCAAAACTGAATACTGTGGTCCTTAAAGAGTTCAACCAAAAATTCGGAAAATTATGTCAAGGTAGGTTAACTGAGGTTTGTCGTCGCCACAAAATAATAATTTGTGGGAACGTGATAATATGTTGTGGCCACGAGATATTAATTCATGGGAACATCATATTATGTTGTTACCTCATCAAAATGATCTCATGATCGACACAATATGACATTCCCACAAGTTAATATGATGTTCCCACAAATTAATATTTAATGGCCATGACATATTATCACGATCCCACGAGTTATTATATCATGGCCACGACAAAACTAAGTGAATCGACCATGCCCTCTCACGGGCACTGTAGTTCTAAAGTTGTAAAATGTAAGAATTTGAAGTACTGAAAAGAATGATCTTAAAAATCATCATAAAATAGTTTGGATAGTATATATTAAGGGGAGGACCTGCAAGCAAAAACCAATGTCAACAATTTCGGGCTTTTTGGCTTTTCATAAAGTGCTTTTTCAAACTAGTGGAAGGAAAATAGCCAAAAGACACTGTTAAGAGTTTCTTTTATAGCACTTTATCTGTTTGTGTCAAAAGATTCAATTACGATACATATTTTTAAAGGACTTTTCTTTAAGAGTTTTTTCTCCATAAATCTCCACTTCAGTAGTAATTAAACACACCAAACTTTAAATTTTTATTTCGGTCTATATTCTGAAGGTTTTTACAGAGGGATTTGTTCATATATGTTTTCCTTGAATATATACAACATTTTATTCCCCCAAAATTTTTTACAATATATTGTTTTCTGGCTGTATTTTCTGAATTATGGAGTGACAAGAAGAGATACCCAGAATTCCCTATGTAAAAACATTTGACTATTTAATATGTCAAAAATATTTTGCAAGATTTTTAAACTGACTTCTGTGTTCAGATTTCTGTTTATGCAAAATAGTGCTTATTTCATTAAATAATGTATCATTTGCATATTTAAAAATAACATTTTTGAAAACTTGTAATACAAAAAAATATTGGCAATAATCAATGTAATCAATCAACTGGGTGAGTAGGGTGAACTTTTAGAACTTTTTTTTACCCTAGTCTCCTGCAGTGTCTCGCCTTTTGTAAGATGTTTTTATTTATTTATTTAGTTGAATTTCTTTCTTTCAAATTTTAAACATCACTGTAATTATATAAAAAGAATAGATCTATCTAATCTAGATATTAGATATAAAATGGCGGAAATTACAGTGTTATGATCCAAAAAAACAACAATAACCAAAACTCATTGTACATAATTTTACATTTTTTGTGCCATGATGACTTTACATGCAGCTTTCATTAAGCATGTCCATGAGATTTGGTTGCTGAAACGTGGCAAATACACATCCACTGGCTTCCTTTCTATTATATTTGCCCTGCACGTCTCTGATCAGGTAAATCCTGTTCAGCTCCATTCTCGTGTACATGTTTTTCACATATCATTGTAAAGATACTTTTGCCTTCTTTTCCGTCCAGGTTTCTACATTTGAGTTTGGTGCAGACCAATATGGAAACTACTTCCAGAAAACCTAAAAAAAAAAAAATTATAAATTATAAAAATATGTTCAGAGGTAGATAACAGGTATTGAAATTTGTCGTGCAATGCTTTTGGAATCCCCCGAGGTCTACGTCATTATGAAAAGCACTTACCTCACTCTTATACACTCTACACTGCTGCTAGGTAACTATTAAATATTTGGTCACAAATACTGTCCTTTTTCTGCACTTGCCTTGCACTTGTATTACAATTGTGTGGGTGCGGGTGGGGGGGGGGGGGGGGTGTGGGAGTAGGGTCTTTCTGCTTTTGAACACAATTTTGAAGGATGTTGGTAACCAAATAGTTTCTGGTCCTCAATGAGTATTTTTTTTTTCACTACAGAAGTCAGTGGATAACAAAAAAATTTTTGTTGGGGTGGGGTGGGGTGGGGGGGGGGGGTTTGTTCAACAAAAGAAAGAAATGTATACAGGTTTGGAGCAACTATATATATCGGCCGTGTATACGGGTGCGGTTCCCATCCGGATCGCGGGTCCGGCAGCTCACGTCTTGGTGGCGCGGGAGTCCCTCAACGCACCCTTCCTGGACCCACGAGGACACCAGTGTGCATGCACGGGGAAGAGACCGGTCTCCTGAGGAGAGGCGCTTTGGGCTTTTAAACAGCGGCGGTAATGAGGCTTCACTTCCTTCAGGTGTGCCCCATCACACGCCGCCAGCCCTGACTCGTCCAGCGCCCCTCCTCTCACACACCCACTCCAGTCGGGAGCCTGGTGAAGGGCGGCGATTTAGGACGGGGTGCCGGTGACAATCAGGGAGGAGGCAGCTGACTCGTCACATTCCCCCTCCCAAGCGACATCCCCGTCCTCAGGGCGCCGCCCACACGGGAGTGCTACCATCCTCAACCAGGCTCCAAACGGTCGGAGTGGGCGGGGATTCCTCTCCGGGCGGTCCTCCCTCTCGCAGCGCGCCGGAACAGGGACAGAGAAACCAGGTTTTAGTGACAGCCTCAACCAACCACAGGGCAAAATGACGATAACAGAAGTCACTTACCCTTTTGTGGCTGGGAGGCTGTCCCCAGTTTTCCTCCGTCCCAGTCTGGGTTCTCACGAACGTTTGCAAGCGAGAGGGAGTGACATCACCAGACGTTTCCCAACTGCGCTGTCTAGGCTCCGCCTTGCCCGCATTCTCCACCAGTGTCACGGGAGGAGCACAAGACCGACACAGTGGGCGTGGCGTCAGGCCTCGGAGAGGCTTTTATTAACAGAAATCATAAAACACAGGGAATAAAAGTGGCCAAAGGGGGAAAGTGTCCAAAATAACAGGGAATCTGGTGTCCTCGTTGTGCTGCGGGGTTTGTGTGGGTCGGGCAGTGTTCATTGAGGAAGGGTCCAGGTAAGGGGCGGAGTCCGGCGGCCGCACGCGCTCCCCTCCTCGGTCCGGGGCGCGAGGGGCGGCGGCTTCTCCTAGCGGCCTCGTCTCTCTCGTTGGCCGCGGCGCTGGTAGGGGATGGACGGCCCGGCATACTGGCCCGTCGGCCGTGTATACGGGTGCGGTTCCCATCCGGATCGCGGGTCCGGCAGCTCACGTCTTGGTGGCGCGGGAGTCCCTCAACGCACCCTTCCTGGACCCACGAGGACACCAGTGTGCATGCACGGGGAAGAGACCGGTCTCCTGAGGAGAGGCGCGTTGGGCTTTTAAACAGCGGCGGTAATGAGGCTCCACTTCCTTCAGGTGTGCCCCATCACACGCCGCCAGCCCTGACTCGTCCAGTGCCCCTCCTCTCACACACCCACTCCAGTCGGGAGCCTGGTGAAGGGCGGCGATTTAGGACGGGGTGCCGGTGACAATCAGGGAGGAGGCAGCTGACTCGTCACAATATATAATATATACAGTATTGTTCAAAATAATAACAGTACAATGTGACTAACCAGAATAATCAAGGTTTTTAGTATATTTTTTATTGCTACGTGGCAAACAAGTTACCAGAAGGTTCAGTAGATTGTCAGAAAACAAACAAGACCCAGCATTCATGATATGCACGCTCTTAAGGCTGTGCAATTGGGCAATTAGTTGAAAGGGGTGTGTTCAAAAAAATAGCAGTGTCTACCTTTGACTGTACAAACTCAAAACTATTTTGTACAAACATTTTTTTTTTCTGGGATTTAGCAATCCTGTGAATCACTAAACTAATATTTAGTTGTATGACCACAGTTTTTTTAAAACTGCTTGACATCTGTGTGGCATGGAGTCAACCAACTTGTGGCTGTTATTCCACTCCATGATTCTTTAACAACATTCCACAATTCATTCACATTTCTTGGTTTTGCTTCAGAAACAGCATTTTTGATATCACCCCACAAGTTCTCAATTGGATTAAGGTCTGGAGATTGGGCTGGCCACTCCATAACATTAATTTTGTTGGTTTGGAACCAAGACTTTGCCCGTTTACTAGTGTGTTTTGGGTCATTGTCTTGTTGAAACAACCATTTCAAGGGCATGTCCTCTTCAGCATAGGGCAACATGACCCCTTCAAGTATTTTAACATATGCAAACTGATCCATGATCCCTGGTATGCGATAAATAGGCCCAACACCATAGTAGGAGAAACATGCCCATATCATGATGCTTGCACCTCCATGCTTCACTGTCTTCACTGTGTACTGTGGCTTGAATTCAGAGTTTGGGGGTCGTCTCACAAACTGCCTGTGGCCCTTGGACCCAAAAAGAACAATTTTACTCTCATCAGTCCACAAAATGTTCCTCCATTTCTCTTTAGGCCAGTTGATGTGTTCTTTGGCAAATTGTAACCTCTTCTGCACATGCCTTTTTTTTAACAGAGGGACTTTGCGGGGGATTCTTGAAAATAGATTAGCTTCACACAGACGTCTTCTAACTGTCACAGTACTTACAGGTAACTCCAGACTGTCTTTGATCATCCTGGAGGTGATCATTGGCTGAGCCTTTGCCATTCTGGTTATTCTTCTATCCATTTTGATGGTTGTCTTCCGTTTTCTTCCACGTCTCTCTGGTTTTGCTCTCCATTTTAAGGCATTGGAGATCATTTTAGCTGAACAGCCTATCATTTTTTGCACCTCTTTATAGGTTTTCCCCTCTCTAATCAACTTTTTAATCAAAGTACGCTGTTCTTCTGAACAATGTCTTGAACGACCCATTTTCCTCAGCTTTCAAATGCATGTTCAACAAGTGTTGGCTTCATCCTTAAATAGGGGCCACCTGATTCACACCTGTTTCTTCACAAAATTGATGACCTCAGTGATTGAATGCCACACTGCTATTTTTTTGAACACACCCCTTTCAACTAATTCAACTAATTGCCCAATTGCACAGCCTTAAGAGCGTCCATATCATGAATGCTGGGTCTCATTTGTTTTCTGAGAATCTACTGAACCTACTGGTAACTTGTTTGCCACGTAGCAATAAAAAAATATACGAAAAACCTTGATTATTCTGGTTAGTCACATTGTACTGCTATTATTTTGAACAATACTGTATATATATATATATATATATATATATATATATATATATATATATATATATATATATATATATATATATATATATATATAAAGAAAATAATGACATTTTTATTTTTGCTATTTTTAAGCTTTCTGTGTATTGGTGTGAACTTTAAGGGTTATAAACTGAAAATTGCTTCATTTGTCTTTAAATTAACAAACTGATAACCCTTACACTCTAAAAAGTGGGTTATTTCTGTAAACACAGTTTTGGTTTAATTGTGCTGGGTCATAATTCTGGGTTGCTTGAGGTAATGTAAACACATAGTTGGGTTACTCATTCTGGGTCAAGTGGACTGTAAGGGTTCTTTCTACACTGAACAGCTGGGTTGGGTTAATTTGACCCAACCAGTTTATTTATTTTTTCTGTTCACTAAGCTTTCTGGATTCTCGTCTCATTGTGGTCAGACGGTCACAGACATCCCTCCAAGCAGGATTGTAAGATCAGTATGCAAGAACACCCTGTTTTTAACAAACGTTTTCTTAATCAGATGAAGATGAAGTACGCAAGCGGGCCAAGTAGGGGGCGCACCATGATTTTGTAAGCTCATTGTGGACCTCCGGGAAGAACGGGGCAGTTCGCTGATGAGGGTCTTGCTGGCGCTTCGGCAGAAACCGTTCATCCAGACGGCTACGGGATGGTTCCTTTGGAGGAGACCATTCCAGACCATGCTCATCCACTGCCCTGGAGAGAACACGGATATGTTCAGCGTCCATCCCGAGTTTCATGCGGCTGGGTTCTGATAACATCGAGGGGGTGGGGTCCGGCGAGCCTGACAGCTCCTTAGCATCTGAAGCAGCTAGAGACATGCTGTCTTCTAGCAATTCTTCATCAGTCCCTCCAAACAAAACCAGATCACCCGCGGAAGCAGAGGATCATTGGTCTGGCTGAATAAAGAGGACTGGGGAATCCCCTCTGGGCAGAGAAAACGAGGCAAGCGGGGGCTGAGCCGGCGTGAGCTTGCTTTCATCCTGTAGCTTTAATCCTCTGCTCCTCCTTTTCTTCCATTTCGGAAATATTTTCAATATATAGCCAGATTCCCCGCCCATTTTGGCAGGCTTCGCTGCTATAGGTTCGTGCAGCACCGCTGCCGAGCCATTGGTTTGTTTTAATAACACTGCACGAACCAATGGCTGTGCAAGTTCACTGCGTGATTGAATAAGGCTTCAGTTCAGGAGAAAAAAAAAGGAGTTTTTCCCATAAGCGTCTTCGATGCAGTACGAGTGAAGTATTGAAAGGGAACTAAATTCAACTGTATTTGACAAGTATCAGATAGGTAAATACAATCGTAACACTTTATGTAGGGACCAATTCTCACTTTTAACTGGTTGCTTATTAGCTTGTATATTTGCCTGAAGCATTTTCGGCCCTCCATAAATTAGCTAAAAAAAAAAAAAGTAATGGCTTATAATTAATATTATTTACATTATCATTACTGTTTGGTCTTTACTCCAGTATCCTTGCTGTTATTTCACCTCTTCCCTATTCTCTTCTTTGCTTACTTTGTCATGCCACTGTTGTAATTCCAAACTTATTTCCTTCTTGTATAACCTAAGCTCTTTATTAACACTCGCCCTACGATAGAGAGAAAAAAACTCCTCACCTGAGATGGCTGCTCAGCCAGTGATGGCTCGAAATGACAACTCATGGTACACCAAGAACTAAATACTCGAGTAGCCCCCAGTTAAGTCTGCTTGCTTTTGTTTTCCAAGGGAGAATGTGCACTTTGAACATTTAAAACAAAAGGTAAAAAAAAAAATGTCCTGCTCAGTTAAACTAAATCTTAAAACTGTTGCAATTTAAAGATAAAGTGAAATTGAATCTAAGAATCTAAGGTAAGAGTATGTATGTAAACAGGTAATTTACCACAGTTGTAAAGTGCTGGAAAATAGAAATGTCCTTGGAAGTGCTTGAATTTTACTTTTGAAGGTGTAAGAACCCTGGTGTACTATTCTCTGAGCAACAGGGGGGACAAGGCATAAACATCCTCTAAAATCACTGGGAATCACTAGTGAGAAGTTACTGGCTGCATATGATACTTTAGCTGACTCGCTAAATATCAGGCATTATGCATATTGGACTTCACAAAGCACTGCGCAAACCAAACACAATCTGACTTGAAGCAGTACTTGCCGGTTAGGAAACAACATCAAAGTATAGAGAGAGTGTTTCGAGAGCAGCCGGCTGACTCAGCCACCACAGTTTCTCCACAGCACTGATGACAACACAGACTCTTTGCATGATTGGCCAGATTAACCACATGTCAACGATCACATGTGTTTCAGGGTTTATTCTACATTTACAGTTCCAATAATGGCCACATCTTAGAAAGGTAAAACATTTTAATGTACTCCCGCTGACATTAAATTAAATTGGGTCACGTTTATCATACAACACCGATAAAAGCGTATATACCCCACTGTATTAGTATTTAAATAGTATGATTATGTTGAACTTTATTATTGAAAATATGGCGGTGTATTAAGCAGTATATAAAATGTGTTTCTGTTGCATATGAAAACATTTTCTGAAATGTCTGTGTATTTGACAAATACTGCATTTTATTTACTTCATCCGTGATAAAGTATCTATGCAAACTCTGTGCGAGTGTCACTAACAGGAGCAGAAAGTGTCCGGCTTGACATGTCTGTTTTCAACTCTGCCTCTGACTACAAGAGGCTGCTCTCGTTGATCGGCGTCCATAGCCATGCTTCAAGTCAAACGCACCCAATGACTTGCAGGCAGAGTTTTTTTTTTTTTTTTTTTTTTTTTTACACAAAATCACCTCATAAACTGATTTTGGACAGGCTTCTGAGGCAAGGTAATGGTATCTAGCATGATCTACAGCTAAATATAGAAAGTTTGGTGATGACTAAGTGGATATTTCGTATAAAACATAGCCTACATTAAAAAAAAAAATAGGGCCTGCTATTTTCTCCCACAGGAGAGAACACTCTTTGCTGCTATAACCGTAGGGGTCTACTGTTCTATCCCTCAGCGTGGGACGAAAAGAAAAGGGCCTGCTGTTTTCTCTCACAGGAGAGAACACCCTTGCAGCTATAACTACAGGTGTTTGCTGTTCTATCCCTCAGCGAGAGAAAAGTGCATGCTATTTTTTCCGGCTGGAGCGGACACCCTTGCTGCTATAACTACAGGGGCCTGCTGTTTGTTCCTCCTCAGCAGGGGATGAACACTCTTCACTACTTAAATTAAAGAGGGGCCTGCTATGCTCTCCCTCCTTTTGAGGGGAGACTATCCCTCTGCTAGCTAGTAGGCTGCATTAAGGATATCTCAATAACATTGTCTTTGCTCTTTTGCAGGAATGGAACCAGGTTGGTTTGGGGAGGATCTTCTTCAGGCAGTAATACATCTCATTATGTTTGGGGGGTTGTGGTTTAAGCTCTTGTTCGTTCAATTAATTCGGGAGCAAGAACCCTCATAAGGAACCATACCGTCAAAGATAAGTAACTTGCCAAAGTGGTCCTGTCTGAAATCCAGTGCAGCATTAGTTAAGTCAGGCCACAGAGGCATAGGCTGCGACCAGCTGATGCGGTCAGCTGTCAAATGGCTCCAATCACTACCATTCTATAATTAGACACGGGACATATGTGGCACTACTGCTCGGTAAGTATGCTCAAATGGCTCACAACCCTCCCTCCCTCCCCAATATAAGCATAAGCATATTACCGTGCACCTTCTGGTTGTCTTCTCTCTGTTTCACAATAGGCGTTCCACTGCCACATCTACATGATTACCACTGTTTGCATTTAAAGACATTATTAAGTGTCTTAATTGTCATGTATTTCCAAGTTGATGGTACCTGGGTTTAAGCTCTTTTATTTTCAATTCATTGAGCAATATTTCGCAATAGAAGCAATGAGAATAAAATAAACTTTGCTTAATATATTAATGTGGGAGCATCACCTCAAGCTCATAAAGTGATGAAACAGAGGAAAATGACTGTAGTTACAGTATGTGTTTTTAAATGATAATTAATTAATTTATTTATTTTTAAAGCACTGCTTACACTTGCTTAGAATAATTAGACTATATTTAAATTCCTTATATTTCATTTGAGTGCTCAGTTGAACCTTCTATCCTACTTTCAAGACCAAGTGTATTTTTTTTTTTTTTTATTTGTTTATTTTATTTTTTTTAGATGAACACAATAGCTTGATCTCTGGTTGATAATGTATTTAATCAACACATCATATCGCCCTAATTTCTCATGCTCATATGCTCACAATACTCAGCGTGAGCACTTATTTAAGCAGACCAGAAATTATGAATGTCTAATAAGCAGTCCAGCCGGGGAAGCATAAACCCTGCGGAAATACTTTGAATGACTGATATTACATTTTTATATATGTATCAAGTTCATAGAGTGATAAATGCATGCTTCTGACGCAGCTGAAATCAATGGCACACTCACACAGCTAATGAAGACAACCGTGACATTGCCACTGAATACAATGAACCACAGTTGAAACGGATACATGAGAATGCTTGTTTAATTTATAGGGGTCATATGATACTTTTTTAAAGAACATTATTTTGAGTATTTTGTGTAACAGAATATTCTGACATGCTTAAATGTTCAAAAAACTTTATTTTTCAAAAACTGTACATTATAGGTCCTCTATGACCCACCTCTTTCAAACGCATTGTTTTCTATAAAGTTCCTCCTTTCGACAAGCACTGCTCTGATTGGCCAACTTACCCAGTGCATTGAGATTGGCTGCAAGCACTAGTCAGAAATGTAATGCCCTTTCCATAATCGTGAGCTTCATCTTTCAATGTAAAGACCTCATAACCAAGCTACAGGATAGGCATTCCACTGCCACATCTACATGATTAGCACTGTTTGCTTTTAAAGATGAGTGAGAGAGAGAGAAGGACTGCTGGCTGCTACTCTCCTCATCCTGAGTTTATGTTGATTTTTGTGTCTTTTTTGCCTGTTTTGCACACTTTTTGTTTTTTAATTAAATAAAGCAGTCAGTAGCAAAAGCCGACCCTGCCGTCATCCGTCCTACACAACGAACATTGTTACACTGGTGCCTAAACCAGGGAAGGAAGATGGATGAGGAGGTGGAGTCCTGCACGGGTTCGGGTACCCGCAAATCTGGCTGAAACGGGTGAAAAATATCCAACTGCGTCGGATACGGGTGCGGGTCGGGTCGGACACAGGGGAAACGGGTCTAATCACTGGTTCAAAACAGTCACATGCAAACGTAATAATAGGCCTACTTTCCACTCTTAAAAAAAGCAAATCACAACCGCGCGAACGGCTGCATGAGTCATTAGTTAACAGACGTTAAAGATCAGCCAGCTGTTTTTTTTTTTCTTAGTCATAAAATTATATCGCGCATACAGCTCAACTAACGCGATCATAAATTGTTTAAACGACAATAGGCTACATTTCCACTTGCATGTATTTGGCAATCGGAATATCAGATATTTCATTATTTCATTCCATAGCTAACACATTTGTGAATATGGGCCTAATCTAGGCTATCCAGGTATTTTTTTATATATTTTTTGCATCTGAAAATGACTTCGTGCAGCTCATTCACATGTGTGCTCTGGCGCAGATCCCCCTCTCGCGATGCTCAGCTGTGAACGATTTTAAAATGGGTGCGTTCGACTTGAAGCACAACCACAGACGGTGGTATGATTCGCTCTTTTGTTGTTCGGTTTTCTTTCAGGATCAAAAATACAACAAATGAAAGTGTTTATCTGTTTTTCCGACTGATGAGAACTATGTATATACATTCATAAATCAGTCAATTTTGTATTTTAATATGACATATTTTATTCTAATGTGATCAGGGACTCAAGCACTGATGGACCAAAGAGCACGTATTTCAACATTTGCAGTAAAAACGTGAAATATAAATTCTCAAAAAATGCATTTAATACCAATATATTGAAACGTCTGTTTATATACTCCATTAATTAATAATAAAAGAGTCCAGACATTGGAAAAATATCAGTGCATATGCGTTTTATATTTAATATGAGGGAAATAGGCTTGCATGCGTGACAAAAAAATATTTAACTTTTAGGTAGCAAAATATTTTTTAGTAATTCTGTCAATTACAAGGTTATTACATTGTCTGCTATATATTTGCTTCTTATTTATTAAATAGGGGCAATTGATTGATAAAACATTGATCAAAATTAAGATAAAATGTATAAAAAAACGAATATCTTTTAAAAAGATTTTTCCATAAATAACTTCTGTTTGACCTGGCAATAAAATTCAAAAAAAAGTGTGCCTAATGTGATTGGCTTAACTGATTTGATTTCGGGTGTGGGTCGGGTGTCAGTTCTATTTTAAGCGGGTCGAGTGCGGATTTTAATTAGTGCTGCTGTCGGAAAACGGGTCGGATGCGGTTTTAAGCACTGCGGGTACGGGCAGGTGCGGATTTACAAAATCGGACCCGTGCAGCTCTCTGTGAAGAGGGTAGCAGCCAGCAGTCCTTCTCGCTCTCCCTCGCTCCCGTTTCTTCTGGTGTTTTATACTAGAGCTGTAGTCAAGTCCAGCTTTGTCGAGTCCAAGTCAAGTCCAATTCCAGGACTAGTCGAGACCGAGTCAAGACCGAGTCCAAAGAGGTTTGAGTCCAAGTCAAGTCCAAGTCCAAAAGTTTCGAGTCCAAGTCAAGACCGAGTCCAAATGAGAAAAAAAATGGTCCTCTTCAAGACCACATACTTAAATACTGATAATGTTTGTGATGCGAGAGACAGCAGATCTCGTATTCTAAGAAAATAAGTTTACATTATTATTTGTAATGATCAAAAAGCATGTGCAAAGTAACAACTCCGTAGGACAGGGGTCTCCAAACTAGATCCTGGATGGCCAATGTCCTGAAAAGTTTAGCTCCAACTGGTCTTAACACACCTGGAAGATTAGTGTGTCTAGTATGAGCTTGATTAGCTGGTTCAAGTGTGTATAATTAGGGTTAAAGCTAACAGGCGCGTTACACAAGATGCCGGCCCTATGCATAGGCGGTCCTGATGGGCCCCCATGCCCCCCAACCATGAAAATATCCAGGTAAATAAAATATATTTCATATTCATACTTTTCAAGGGCCCTCTCTTCCTTTTGGGCCCTGGTAATGAGTACTGGTTTTACCCCCAGTCCGACCCTGGGAGCTAAACTGTAAAGGACACTGGCCCTCCAGAAGAAAGTTTGGAACTGTAAGGTCAAATAGATTTTATGTACTTTATTTTCATTTTATTTACTTTATAATGCTGCTTTTGCTGACATTATGTCTGTGGTCAAAAATATATATGACTGATGCCTTGGAACAGTGCACACACACATGCAAAGCTCGGGATATGACAAATACGCGCAGCAAGGCTAGAAGGGATACGTTTGGCTCTACTGGGCATGCGCACATAAATACAGCGACATTTTTGTCATACTGTACTAGTGCTTGCATAGACTACTTGGCGCTGTTGGAAACAATCAACTATTCCAGCATGCATTCATAATTCATACAAAGTGTTTGCAAGTACGACGTGAATTTTAGAATTACAATATTGCGGGCTGTTACTATATGACCTTATCTATGTTGCATGTAAAAATAAAATATGTAATTTAATAATTAGGGTTGTGCCTGAAGCCGAATACCTTATTCGGAATGGCAAGGATAATGGCTTAAAAAACGAATAACGGACAAGGAACAATCCTGCCTGAATACTCGACTGAAGCTGACACAGTCTGGTGTTTGCTATAACAGGTGAGCGAGGGGATCAGTGCCAGAAGTGAATGAATGTAAACTTTATGAGTGAAAAGAGTTCAAATCAAACATTGCATTGTTGTTGACTCTCTGTGCATCTCTCAGAAATCAGAGCGTTGCAAGAGTAATTTAACCTATACATCATACACGTTATAGTATTTGTATATATTTAAAAGGCAAATATTTAAAGCTTAGGCTACGATCTGATACGAATGAATGGAATAAGCACAGCGCGCTCACCAATCAAACAGCAGCATTGCGCGTCTCAGTCTCTCAAAAACCAAATCAGTTCTCTCTCAAAAGCAGGCTAATAATCAGCTTAGATACGGATACATTGTCTATTTGTCCTACATCTTTACGTCTTTTCCTTTTGCTGGTTTGCGCGGCACACACACATCTGTTTAGTGAAGTTCATTAACATTAAGACTCGCTTAAAGTGTTCTGCATAATGAAAATGTGCGCATTGAATGGATTCAGTCGTGTTCAAATGATCACTAAACGTTTGTCGTGACATCTCTCTGCTTGCATGATAAATATTATTTTAGAAATTAATTTTAGTTTAACATGACATACTTGTTCAGTGATAACTACGAAAAAAAATTATAAAAAGTCATAATGGTCTTATCAAGTAACTGTACGATGTTGTATCCGAATGCAGACAGGAAAAATGTTGTGATTGTTACAGATACAAATACTGGCTGTTACATGAAATTTTAAATATGTAATGTCATAATTATAAAGTTTTTAAAATTTACATAATTGTTGCATAAGGCTATACATTAATAAGCGTTTACTGATAAAAAAAAAAAAGATTTAGTGTTGTCATTTACAATAGCATGAACCACGAGTAGTCGAGTAACTCAAACATTAAAAAAAAAAAAATCGACTAGTAGAAATCAGTAGTCTTGCAACCCCTATACTGTACAACAATAATTAGTATTTCATTATTGTAAAGGGGACGTTTGAGGCTATCTAGGTGTACGTTAGACGTAAATAAAACACAATCTAACAGGTAGAAAATTAAATTAGAAACATCTATACTTCCATTCATTTCAAACTCTCATTCAGCACGCGGAGACTACATTCATGAATGACTCATGTTCTCATTATGCTGTTAAGATCAAGAGTCGATTACCGTAAAAGGAATAGAGTCCCCTCTGTCACACCTCATTCTAGCTCCTCTTCTCGTAAGAGGTCTACTTTGACTGGTGGCCAGGGTGATCTAAGAGCTACCGTGTGGGCTTCGCCGATGAGCAGGCCTCCTCAGGCCACACCCTCCTCACAAACGCCGCTGCCGGTTGAGTTTCCGGATGAAAACATCTCATTTGGGGCTCGGGAGGAAGACCTCATGTTGATCACCACATCACAAGGCGGGATTGAGTCTCATGGGAGATGAGGATTCAGCTGCGTTGCCTCCCTCAAGAGTGCCAGTGTTGCCAGATTCTGATTCTGAGCTGACGGCTGGGCTTTTCCAGGCAGCTGAGAGGCTGGACGTTTGGTTCCTGGGTGCTGCTCGTGCTGATTGCCAGCACTCCCTCCTGGTTCCTTTCTCCTTTTCTTTCTCCTTTTCCCAGAGGTGGACCAGGAAGTGACCAGTTAGTTAATGAAAGGCACCTTTCTGGAGTTTCCTCCGCCTTCACTGCCCTCGATGGCAAAGCCACAAAGGGGTATCCTGGGATTCCCCCAGTGTAGGGTTCTGTTACCATGCAACTGTGTTCTCAGAAAACCTCAGCATGGCGTGGTGGTCCCAAGCTTTGCTCCAAGGCCTGTAAGTTCTCATCCACGCTTGTTGCCAAGGCTTACAGAGCTGCGGATCAGGCCACTTCTGCCCTGCACGCCATGGCAACCCTTCAGTTCTACCAAGCCAAAGTGCTCAAAGAGCTGCACGGGCTGTGCTCACCCAAGGGTATTGCATGAGGCGTGCACTACTACCAACCTCACTCTACAGGTGACAAAGGTTACTGCACGCTCCTTGGGTCAGGTGATGTCAACTTTGGTGGTCCAAGAGCACCACCTATGTCTAAACCTGGCAGACACAAGGGAGTCTGATTGAGCTCAGCTCCTCAACTGCCCGGTCTCCCAGGCTGGTCTCTTCAGCGACGGGGGGGAGAATTTTGCCCAGCAGTTCTCTGCCACCCAGAAGCAGTCTGAGGCCATCAAGCATATCCTGCTTCCACCACAGCCACCTTGGCCTGCTCGCTGTTAAGGGTGCCCCCCTGTGGTCTTCTCCACTCTCGCTCAGCCAAAGCAGCAGCATTCACCCCAGCCGCGGAGAGTAGGTGGCCGCAGAAGGGCAGCACAGCCTGTCTCTGCCCCTAAACCTGCCAAGCATCAGGCCAAGCTGTGTTCCTGAGATGGCCGACACGGAGTTGGGAATGTCAGCTTGTCAGGGGATGGTAGCAGGACACCATTCAGTCACCATGTTCGTGCAGCATAAGAATGAGTCAATTCAAGGGCAAGAGAGCGGGTTCCACTGAAACTGTTTCAGAGACTCCTGGGGCATATGGCATCCGCAGCGGCAGTCATATCGCTCGGGTTGCTCCATATGAAGCTTCATGACCAAGTCCTGAGATGGGCATCGCAACAGGGCACGCTAGCAGAAGGCAAAGGCTGTCCAAGCAGAGGTTATCTCACCATATAGTGGATGATATTGCCCTGGCTTATCAGGCTCAAGACCTGTCATGCCCCATAGGGGTGAGAGCTCACTCAACTAGGAGTGTAGCCTCCTCATGTGTTGTGATCCACAGTAAGTCTCTTTGTAGTATTTGTTTTTCCCTTGGCAAACACCTTGCCAGCTCTGTCATTGAAACTTCCACAATGCATGCTGGGTAGCCTCCTAGCATACATAAAGCTGGAATATGCTACCCAGTGCATCCTGTGTCAGGTATAGGCCCTATCTCGTGCTGGCCTCATGACAGGGTGCTATCACTCACACGTGTCACTAGAATACAGCCATGTGGCGTTTTGTAAGGGATCCCCATTTATTAGACTCTTTCTGATGTAACGTAGAACGTGACTGACTGAAAGGGAACATCTAGGTTACGTAAGTAACCCTCATTCCTTGAAGAAGGGAATGGAGATGGTATGTCCCCTTGCCACACCACTGTTCCACGTAACGGCCGGATCACTGGGCTCAGCTCTTCAGCGAAGACTTATATGAGAGTTGCTGGTGCTGCTTTTTATATACCCACACAGTAGGGCGGAGCTTTATGTTGCAAATCCTGCAGACCAAGGTACTCTGTGTACCATTGGCTCATTTTGTTAGTCTCAGGCGAGACCCCATTCGTCAGTCTTTTTCTGATGTAACGTCTTCATTCCCTCCTTCAGGGAATGAGGGTTACATGCATAACCTAGATGTTTTGTGTTTTAAAGAAACTGATATACAAAAACGTGTCTTTAAGGGTTGGATGAAATGTTGACAGCACCCATTCAAACACTGATTTTAAAAGAAATGTAAAAACTTATTAAATGGATATTTATATAATGGATATTTATATAATGGATATTACAGAATAATAATAATAATATTTTTTTAATTCCTTTTTGATAGTCATTTATTGTAATTGGTAATATTGGTAAATATAAAGGTGGCAAGGCATTAAGACAACAAATAACCCAATCCCAATGTTTAGGTAATATTTAACCGAGCAACACCGTTAACCTGACCCACTGAAATTCTAACCAAGCACTTTTTAGAGTGTACAGATAAGGCAGTACTATGGACATAATTTACAGATAATTTTTAAATACAATCAGTATGATATACAGATAGGTGTACTATGAACATACTATACAGATGGATTATGTAATAAGTGTATGTATACTGTAAGCAGAAACTATGAACATAATTTACGCTATCAGAAATGTTCTTCTAGAATGATCATTTTTTTATCAAGCTTGTATATTTAAGTTCAATAATTTCACTAATGGCAATGCAAATTACCCATTAATTGTCATTTAAGTGAAAGTACTACAGGCTTTATAAAAATGATATTACAAGAATTTCAGATGGCACTTAGAGGCTCTTCACATCCAGATTATATAAATGTATATACATATATACATTAAGTCATTTGTGGATTAATGCATATAGGAGACGCGAACCGTTAAAAACGATTCAGTTCGATTTGGTGAACTGGTTCAAAAAGATCCGGTTAAATCAAATGATTCGTTCACAAACCGGATAGGAGGATATAAGGCCGTTTTTAATCAGCTGAACAAGTACTTTTTTCAATTTTCAATCTGGTTTCCGACCACATCACAGCACAGAGACAGCACTCATTAAGATAATAAATGATATTCGCTTAAATTGTGACTCTGGCAAAATATCGGTGCTGGTATTGCTAGATCTCAGTGCTGCGTTTGACACTGTCGACCATAACATACTACTAGAGAGACTGGAAAACTGGGTCGGGCTTTCTGTGATGGTACATAAATGGTTTAGGTCATACTTAGAAGGGAGAGGCTATTATGTGAGTCTAGGAGAGCATAAGTCTAAGTGGACGTCCATGACATGCGGAGTCCCACAAGGGTCAATTCTTGCACCTCTCTTGTTTAGCCTGTATATGCTTCCACTAAGTCAAATAATGAGAAAGAACCAAATTGCCTATCACAGCTATGCTGATGATACCCAGATTTACCTAGCCTTATCTCCAAATGACTACAGCCCCATTGACTCCCTCTGCCAATGCATTGATGAAATTAATAGTTGGATGTGCCAAAACTTCCTTCAGTTAAACAAGGAAAAAACTGAAGTCATTGCATTTGGAAACAAAGATGAAGTGTTCAAGGTGAATGCATACCTTGACTCTAGGGGTCAAACAACTAAAAATCAAGTCAGTAATCTTGGTGTGATTCTGGAGACAGACCTTAGTTTCAATAGTCATGTCAAAGCAGTAACTAAATCAGCATACTATCATTTAAAAAACATGCAAGAATTAGATGTTTTGTTTCCAGTCAAGACTTGGAGAAACTTGTTCATGCCTTTAATCACCAGCAGGGTGGTCTATTGTAATGGGCTCCTCACCGGCCTTCCCAAAAAGACCATTGGACAGCTGCAGCTCATCCAGAACGCTGCTGCCAGGATTCTGACTAGAACCAGAAAATCTGAGCATATCACACCAGTCCGCAGGTCCTTACACTGGCTTCCAGTTACATTTAGGATTGATTTTAAAGTACTTTTACTCGTATATAAGTCACTAAATGACCTAGGACCGAAATATATTGCAGATATGTTCACTGATTATAAGCCTAACAGAGCACTCAGATCACTAGGATCAAGTCAGTTAGAAATACCAAGGGTTCACACAAAACAAGGGGAGTCTGCCTTTAGTTTTTATGCCGCCCGCATAGGCTAGTGACAAATGGTCAAAAAGTGCTTTAGTTTTCGAGATACCCCTACCGGAGGTAGAACTAAACCCAACAATGTTTTTCCTCATCTCTAAGGTCTCCCATATATGAAATGGATTCTTGGCTAAAAATATTTTACTGCTAAGATTGTTAAATTAAGAGATATTGTTATACACCCCAAAACCAATAAAGGACTAAAATATAGCCTGTCCGTATAGGAGTTAGGGCACATAAACTAATGCAGATCAATCACACAAGCTCTGAGAGCTTTGAAACTTGACATGTTTGTACTCAGGAAGTTTATTCAACTACTAGAAAAGACTGGATGTGACTATCTTGATGTATGGAATAAATAGAGACATTTAAACACATACATATAATAAGCGGACATGCACAAATTTAGTATCTATGCAGAATGTTTTCATTTACTTTGTGCTTGCTTTGCCTGGGATTATCATAGAAACACTTATGATGGCTTGTTGGAAAGGTGGGGTTGTGCTGAATCCAGCAATACCAAATATGTAAATATAGCATGACAAATAGGAGTGTTCTGTCACTCAATGTATGAGGTGTCCAAAATGAATGAAAATGGAACACTGACATCATTTAGTCCAAAGCCCATTCATTATCAGTGGTGAGAAGAATGTTGAGAAATTCACATATAAGATACATCTAATAATGAAATATTTCAAATGGCACCTTGTACTATATGGAAACAAAGATTGAAATCGAAAGATAACACCTTACCATAGCAGAAACCAGAGACCAGGAGTCAGGATTGCAGTTTGAACTTAATGATAACTTCACTATAACTTAACTTCACACAATACAAATTATATTACTGTCTTAAATAAAACAAATGGCAAACAAATGGTTGTGCTGAATTCATCAATACCAAATATGTAAATATAGCATGACAAATAGGAGTGTTCTGTCACTCAATGTATGAGGTGTCCAAAATGAAAGAACACTGGACAAGATAGTCTCAAGTCCAAATCACATTATCAGAAGTGAGAAGAATCTTGACAAATTCATTGTTACTGCAAAGTAACTTACATTAGGTAAGTGCTGATCTATATTTATGATACATTTAATAATGATACATTTCATAAGGCACAGTATACTATACAATTCATATGAAACACAGATCCAATTGAATCAGGTTAACATTGGAATGGAACACCTTTATTAAAATATCGTCGCTGTCGGGCGGAAACCTTGCATGTCCAAATTATGTCAATTTCATATTTTTTCACAAATTGATGCTATTGGTCAGTCCCCACGTGGTTCTGTTATTTTTACAAATTATTAAACAATCTACAGTGTTGAAAATAAATTGAGAGCAAATCTCTTAACTCCATTGGACACTTCAACTGTCTGAGAATCCTCGTAACTCCACCTCTTCTTCACTCCGCGGCAGGAGATACTGCGGCATTTTGTGTCCTCAAGATTTAAAGTCGCAACGATTGAGAAATCCTTGTTGAGCAACACGTAAAGCAAGCCTTAAGTCAGATTTTATCTGTGTTAAACTATGATATCAGTTAATGATGTATTTTAAATGTCTGCTTATTACTAGGCTTATTATACGTGTGCATTGATGTATCTAATTTATAATTCTACTTGTATTGAACTAAATGTTTTGGATACCAGCATTAAATTATAGTTTCTATTATTATTTTACTGACTCGAAGTTGGCACTGTGCATGTAAAATACCCCGAGTAGGCTAACAGATTTCATTTATGGAAGAAAAAAGGTCTGTCTACTGGCGCCAAGTAAGCCTATCTTTGCATAACTTTTTGACAATAACGAATGAAAATAGTTTGGTTAGATACATTTGAGTAGGCTTGTTTTGTTAAAAATCGATAGCTGTAATGCTTCGGTGCAGAAGGAAGCCTGTGAACCACGAAGGTAATTTGGGTGCAGATTAGGCTAATTTCCGCCTATTACAGCCTACTCACCTCATCGTTTTTTGTTCTGCTTCACTTTTATAGCTCTTAAACATATAAAATGGAGTTTAGGAAGATGTATTAAAGTCTTTTCTCTTGTCAAAAGGCTCAACGCAACTGCCGACTTTGTTTGCGGCAGATTAATTTCCACCTTAATTTTTTTATTTTTCCTATTGGATGTTTGCGGTGGAACGTGACGTAAGCATTTACCAGCTCACCATGCCCTTGGTACGAACTACCACACCCTTGGCAGTATAAAACCATCTTGTTCCGTCAAAATCACTGTAGTGAAACGATCAGGATAGAGTATTTTAGCATCTATTTAGCATAGCATTTATATAGTTATTTAGATTATTTTGCGTAGCCTATGTTGTTAATTAGCATAGTTGTTAGTGTAACCTTAGTATTGTTAGAAGCATAGTTAGTTAGTAGCATAGTATTGCATCAGTTAGGATAGCTTCAAGTTAGCATAGATTTATTTACAGTGGTCAGGATGGTACGTGCTGGTTGCTGGTTTCAACAGCACGGACTGTATAGTTTTCCAGCAGACTTGAAAATTAGGCGCCAGTGGTTACATGCACTTGGCCTGAAAGACTGCAAGTTCCCGCCTAGAGCTGGAGTGTGCCAACTGCATTTTACGCGGGATTGCTTCTCCAACACAATGGAGGTGGATATGGGCTTCTCCACACAGCTCACGCTGAAAAGCGACACAGTGCCTTACTCAGAGACTGGCCCCATTCTCTCTTGCGCGGCTGCTTCGCTAGCATCGTCGGATGCCAATCGCAATGCGGAAGTTAAGACCGCAGTTTGAGCCAGCGGCTTGAATTGATATGGCTCAGGCCCTGTGTCCACAGACACCCCCAACATCCTCCACTTCAGTTGAAGGTGGGGGAGAAAAGTCCTCTACTTCAAATGAACACTCTGTTGCAAAGCTACTTGCGTCACTACTGTCACTCTCCATTTTAGAGACTCTGACAGCAGCTGTCAATTAATCCATCACTGCGGGTCTCAGGTTCACACCCCACCCGCTCAGCCCCGCCCTCGGTTCGTCCCATCTATCTCCGCTGTGATCGGCCCACTTTTCAGCATTTTTCAAATATTACCAGTGGGTGGAGTCAGGCTCTGACCAGGGGTTTAGTTACCCTTTAAAGCCTTATCTCTTGTCAAAAGGATCGATGCGACCGCAGATTTTGATGAACACTGCTGGCAGCAGCGACGTGTGTTTCCTTATTATTCTGATCAATGAGTGCGTAACCTCGTATCTCCCCACTCCCAAGTCATAAATCTTGTATCTCCGAATCTCTTGTATCCAAATGTTGTGTTAATGTTGGTATACAACAGTATTTGATAGCAATATAAGGTATAATACCAACTTTTACGATACAAAGTTTAATACAGAAGATAATGGAAACTGTGGAGCAGAGGCAGAATCCCTTTGATCTTGATATCAAGTTGCAAGAGGTCAGGTTGCATCTGAGAAAGTTGCCAAAGAGCTCTCAAGCTTCCTCCAAGATGGTGCGAAGCAGAATGCCATCTTTATGGAACAACATCTGGCAAAATAAAAAAAAAACAAAGAGCTTCTGGGAGCCAGATAAAAGAAACCAGTGTGCAACCTTCAAGGACATGAAAACAACAAGTTGGAGTCAGCATATATGGAAAGGTCTACATGGACTCAGACGTGCTCTTTCGAAGATTACTGGCTGTCTCCAAACAAAGAGTGGTGTCCATGGAGACTGTGATATCTCACAAACTCGCAGCTGTCCCACCCTCTTTGTTTTTTTGATGATGGAAGCATGAAGAAGACAACAAAACTGACCTGACCAAGAAACTCGAGGCTGTTGTTGAAGAGACACAGCAGCTGCCAAATGTTAAAGAACCATCAGCATATATCATTGATGGCATGGATCTTCTTAAAAGTCTCAATGATTCAGCCTTTCAAACGTTCAATGACCTGGGTGAGTGTGTCTGGAAAAAGATTGCAACTTTAATGGGAAAGGAAGGTAAAAGCTGTGTCGTTATAGTGTTTGAAAGATATGACCACCAACACTCAGTCAAAGGTCTTGAAAGACAAAGAAGAGGCACAAAGATGGGCATCCTTGCACAAACCTGGATGAGCTGAGGTACACACTAGCATCTACCACAGATTTGTCAGCAGCAAATCTACCCCTAACAGAAGATGGCTTCCAGCAACATGTGCTGAGAGCCATGTACCAAACAGCAGTGTAGCGTCACAGCCACCTGGCCAAACCTCTTCTCTGGAACCCAGTTGGTAGAGGATGGAGGCTCAGAGAAGATAGGTGTATTAAATCTGTGATGTTCCAGAAGGCACCAGCACCTAAAGGAGTTAGAGACCTCACCCACCTCTACTGTAAATACAGAAACTGCACCGATGCCACCAAATGCCAGTGTTTTTCAGTGGGCTTGACCTGCACAGAGTTTTGCTCTTGCCCTTTCCCAGACTGTCCAAATGTGACCCACTTTGTCACTGATAACAATGTGGATAAGTGACAGTGGTGTGTTGCAGTTGTAACATCATGGGGGGTTGACCCCAGAATGGTTCAAGAGGGTCTGCCTGCAGACTTGCACTTCCGCTAGTGACATCACTTGCAGTCTCTATTTTAATTTTTTTTATTACTTTTTGTTTAAATTTCCCAACATTTTATAACAGTAGCCAGGTGGCGAAAACAAGAAAAAAGAAACTAAATTACAATGTCACTTGCAATCGCTACTTGCGCTCTCCGCTACCTGTGACACTTGCAATCAACACAAATTATGCGTGTTGCCAATGCAGACAAGACGCTGTGGTGGTGATTAAACGATTAAAACTAATTTAGTACAGTAACGTACAGGGTCCTGCAAGAAAAAGGCAAGAACGGCAAATCCTTGGCCAGAACACCAGAATATGAACGTTTGTGCAAAGTCTCTCGCTAAGCGTAGAAAGAAACACTTCACATGGCTTAATAAATTAATAATTAATAATTCCTTACATTTATATAGCGCTTTTCTAGGCACTCAAAGTGCTTACATAGTCAGGGGGTATCTCCTCATCCACCACCAGTGTGCAGCATCCACCTGGATGATGTGACGGCAGCCATAGTGTGCCAGAACGCCCACCACACACCAGCTTACTGGTGGAGAGGAGACAGAGTGATGAAGCCAATCAGCAGATAGGGGGATTGTTAGGAGGCCATAATGGTCAGAGGCCAATGGGCGAATTGAGCCAGGATGCCGAGGTCACACCTCTACTCTTTTTCGAAAGACATCCTAGGATTTTTAATGACCACAGAGAGTCAGGACCTCGGTTTAACATCTCATCCAAAGGACAGTCCTTGTTGACAGTATAGTGTCCCCATCACTACACTGGGGCGCTAGGACCCACACAGACCACAGGGTGAGCACCCCCTGCTGGCCTTACTAGCACCTCTTCCAGCAGCAACCTAGTTTTCTCAGAGGTCTCCCATCCAGGTACTGACCAGGCTCAGCCCTGCTTAGCTTCAGTGGGCAACCGGTCTTGGGCTCCAGGGTGATGTGGCTACCGGCAATACATTAAGATGCTATTAAATTATCAAATTAAATATACAGTTCATTAATATAATGAATATGTATATAGTATTTTCCTCACATACTGCAAAATGTGGCATAATGGACTAAGATGATAAAGGCCAAACTCTATGCTTCTCTACATTATTAAAATACATAACTAATATGTAAAGGCAAGCAGGTGAGCCCAGAATAAATGCAACACGCAAAGTGTCGCGTTAATCATTTTTCCATATAGAATAAACTGTCTACAACTCGTTTATATCACTGTCTTTGTCCATTAACCTACATTATGTGTTTTATTTGTAATGATTTTCTATAGGAGGAAAACGTTTAATGTACAATTTAACGCACTGCGTTCTGTACTCGTCTGCTTGCCTGTACGGAGCTGATCCTTTTAAAATCACTTAATGCATTTCATAATGCACGTTCATATTTGCTGGTCTGTATATATGTTGAGTCAACAACAAAGACATATAGGCTAGACCTACTGAATTGTCTTTATCATCTTAGTCTGTTATTAGGCCACATTAAGCGTTTTGTTGTATGGGAGGACAAAGTTTGCGCATTGTGTTCATAGCCATCTGCTTACATTGTAGTACTTTAAATAATAACTATATATCGAATTTGGTCTTTTAATTGAATTTAATGTATCTTAATACATTATGCCATATTAAGATTTTGTTTTTTCTACAGGAGGAAAACGCTTAACGAAAGACTTTGCACAAACGTTCATATTCTGGTGTTCTGGCCAAGGATTTGCCGGTCTTGCATTTTTCTTGCAGGACCCTGTACGTTACAGTACTAAATTAGGTTTAATCACCACCACAGCGTCTTGTCTCCATTGGCAACACGCATAATTTGTGTTGATTGCAAGTGTCACAGGTAGCGGAGAGCGCAAGTAGCGATTGCAAGTGACATTGTAATTTAGTTTCTTTTTTCTTGTCTTCACCACCTGGCTACTGTTGTAAACTGTTGAGAGATTCAAACAAAAGGAAATAAAAAAATTCTACAAAATAAAAAATAAAGACTGCATGCGTCGCTAGTGGAAGCACAAGAGTCTGAGAGTGCAAGTCTGACACCTGTTTCACACATAATCCGTCTGCAGTGCGTATGCAGTCCGAGATGTTACGTACCACGCACCACATGTTACGTATGTGGTGCAGAAGCATTGTGCTTTCACACAGGACCCGTTTGCATTCCGCTACTGATCCGCGGCTGTTTAGTCCACAAACTCAACATTTGTTCATTATTTAGATTTCAAATCATGTAAAAAAAAAAAATCAATGCTGATCATTTTCAGCATTGTGACTCTTATCACAGAACAGTAAAAATATTTCATAATCATAGCCATAGTTTAAAATCAATAAATATGTACAACATATTCATGCATTTGAATTCTAGGTTTGTATAATAAGCTGCTCAAGCAAGCGGCAAAAAATTTAAACAACCCTTAGCTTACTTTTCTTGTTAGGATATTGCAAATATTAAAATTAAAACACCACTGACAGAAAGAGTCGACTCTCGTGCCTTTTGCAATCCCACGGGTCATAATGAACTCTGTTTTTCTGTTTCCATAAAAGTGTATATATTATGTTGCCTAGTTTATCTAAAGGTGCTCTTTTTCTTGTTTTAAACCTAGCCCATGTGTTGCGTGTGAAACGCAATAGGCTTTAATTAGTATACATGTATTGTGAAATTACTGCATTTCCGTGTCAATCCATGTTCATTTTTACCGCAAACAAGCAAAACCAGACTCGGTACGTAAACGATCGCTGCACTGCTGCAGACGCACTGCTCCTGGAACGCACTGACGGACCGCAACTGCGTGCAGTGTGAACACTGGAATCCGTTAACATGGGTGCATAAAAAAATGCGCAACGCATACGCACTCCAGACGGAGTATGTGTGAAAAAGGTGTGAGAGTGCAAGTGCAAGCCTGCAGCCGGACCCTTCTCGAATGGTTACCAAAAGCAGTTGATGTTCCAAATGGTTGCTGCTAGATTATAAACTAAACAGCCTGAGAAGACAGGGCTCATTTCCCCAAAGAGTGTTTTGTTTGTTTAGTTAGATTGCCATTTGTTTTATTTAAGACAGTAATTTAATTTGTATTGTGTGAAGTTAAGTTATAGTGAAGTTATCATTAAGTTCAAACTGCAATCCTGACTCCTGGTCTCTGGTTTCTGCTATGGTAAGGTGTTATCTTTCGATTTCAATCTTTGTTTCCATATAGTACAAGGTGCCATTTGAAATATTTCATTATTAGATGTATCTTATATGTGAATTTCTCAACATTCTTCTCACCACTGATAATGAATGGGCTTTGGACTAAATGATGTCAGTGTTCCATTTTCATTCATTTTGGACACCTCATACATTGAGTGACAGAACACTCCTATTTGTCATGCTATATTTACATATTTGGTATTGCTGGATTCAGCACAACCCCAACATAACATAAGTGTTTCTATGATAATGCCAGGCAAAGCAAGCACAAAGTAAATGAAAACATTCTGCATAGATACTAAATTTGTGCATGTCCGCTTATTATATGTATGTGTTTAAATGTCTCTATTCATTCCATACATCAAGATATTCACATTCAGTCTTTTCTAGTAGTTAAATCAACTTCCTGACTACAAACATGTCAAGTTTCAAAGCTCTCAGAGCTTGTGTGATTGATCTGCATTAGTTTATATGCCTTAACTCCCATACGGACAGGCTATATTTTAGTCCTTTATTGGTTTTGGGGTGTATAACAATATCTCTTAATTTAACAATCTTAGCAGTAAAATATTTTTAGCCAAGAATCCATTTCATATATGGGAGACCTTAGAGATGAGGAAAAACATTGTTGGGTTTAGTTCTACCTCCGGTAGGGGTATCTCAAAAATTCAGGGGCATTGTCACTAGCCTAGCAGTTGGAATCAGCTTCCAGAAGAGATCAGATGTGCTAAAACACTAGTCACATTTAAATCTAGACACAAAACGCATCTTTTTAGCTGTGCATTTACTAAATGAGCACTGTCAAATGTCCGAACTGATTGCACTATATTATCAATTTTTTATTTTATTTTATTGTATTTTTATGTAAAATCATTTTCTAACTGTTTTTAAATGTCTTAATCATTTTAAAAAATTTTAAATTGCTTGTTTTATTTGTTTTATTTTTCTTCATGATTATTTTACTTTCTTTTATGTAAAGCACTTTGAATTACCATTGTGTACGAAAAGTGCTATATAAATAAACTTGCCTTGCCATGACAAACTGCTTTGTTTTCAACTCTCTCACAACAGACACGGAAGAGAAGACAATGCTGAATAAAGTCGTAGTTTTTGCCATTTTTGGACCAAAATTAATTTTTGATGCTTCAAAATATTCTAACTAACCCTCTGATGTCACATGGACTACTTTGATGATGTTTTTCTTACCTTTCTGGACATGGACAGTATACCATACACACAGCTTCAACGGAGGGACTGAGAGCTCTTGGACTAAATCTAAAATATCTCAAACTGTGTTCCGAGAAAAACAGAGGTCTCACGGGTTTGGAACGACATGAGGGTCAGTTATTGGTGAGTTATTAATGACATAATTAGGATTTTTGGGTGAACTATCCTTTTAACATATTTATCCCTGAGAACTTCCTTGTGCATCTGGTTATCTAACATCAATATATGCTTCAAAGTCTTCCTAAAAATATTATAATAAGTACCTACTCACATTCATTGTTTTGTTATAGATGTGTTCCATGCTTTTCAATTGACTAAACATTCTAAACTGGTTTAACATTCTGTTTCCTTTTGTTTCTGAAAATAATCTCTTAATTTAGAGATTTAACAGTTTAACCACATGAGAAAACATTTGTTACCTAGCATTTGATCATCTTTCTTTGTGGTTTGCATTGAATTTACTTGGATTTTGACAAACGTATAATGTGTCATGATTAATTCAATCATTTATTTGTTTACTTTGAATTGAATCAGGTAGTAACCGGCTGGATATCCCCTCCTTGTCCTGAACTTTTCTTTCAACTTTGCTTCCTGCTAAGAGTGTTTGTACAGACAGTGATCTCTAAAGGGTTTGTATTATTATTATTATTATTATTATTAAATCATATTTAAGTTATGATCATAGTTAATTATAATTATTTAAAACAGAATTATAAAACTGGACATTCATGTTTTAATAGTGTTCAAATATGATAAGTCTAAACTCCTATAAAAATAAAAACTTGGAGATGGATAGCATATAGGCTGTAGGGCGAAAGTGGACAGTAATGGGCTTCATATGAATCTTATTTGCATAAAGATCTTGTACAAAAAGTATCTTTAAAAAATCTAAAACTATATTTGCACTTTTTACACATTGAAAGGTTCAAATCCTGCAAAAGCATACCTATCAACTGTCATTCCACAAGTTAACCTCTCACTTAAACCCAGGTTGCTACATGCAAAAAAAAAAAGTATTTGAGGCATTTTCACCTTAAAGCTGCAGTCGGTAACTTTTGATAGCGGTCTTCTTGCAGAAGAACATCGTAGCCGGAACTACTTCTCTCTGTTTATGTCTATGAAGAATCACAAAGGTACTAGGTTACTCTGCCACGGTACCCCCGAAGCAATCTAAAATAGTCCGAATATAAACACTTATTACACTATATTATTATACACTTATTATACACTAGTGATTCAGGACAAACTAAAAACACGGTTTGGAAAATGGATTCATGGTGTCCTCGCTTATATACATTTTTCTACATTTTGAACACAAACAAAGTTACGGACTGCAGCTCTGATTGGTTGTTTCTTAACAGGAGTGATGTCTTTCTGCAAATGGCAATAGTACGACTGGGAGGAGCCAGAGGAGCTTGATTTTTTCACAGATTATCCGTCTCATATTCTACTGTCAGGACATAATGAAAGGTTTAACAAATACGTAAAAAAATATATTTTTACAAAAGTTACCTACTGCAGCTTTAACCCATGTTCATTAGTAAACAGAATATATATAAATACACACACACACTACCAGATGTCGAAGTTGGTTGCCGCGGGTTCCCTGCAAAATCGGTGCGCTATTTCCTCCAGCGGATGGGCCTGGAGTCTAAACAGCTGAAGAAAGCCACCAGGGATATATCTGCAGCAGCTGAGTCCAGCTCAAGATGACTGTGGCTGAAGAGAGCCCACAGTTGGAACCCTTCTGCAGGTGAAGACTGCGCCACACAGACGAGGTGTTCAGGTTAAGGGGCGAAACACCTGAGACCCTGAGATCCCTGCTGATGATGCGCAAGGGTTCCAACAACGTAGATGCTCCAAGGAATAACATCTCAGAAGATCTACATCACCATAGTTAGTTAGTATGGTTGCAGCTTGTGGCAAAGCATCTCTGATGTTTACAATACACACACACTACCAGTCAAAAGTTTTTGAACAGTAAGAATTTCTTAAACATAATTATCTTCTGCTCACCAAGCCTGCATTTATTTGATAAAAAAAAAACATAACAGCAGAAATATTGTATACTTACAATATTGTATACATACATCTTGTGGTTCTTGGGAAAAAGCCCACTGTGAGTAAAGTTAAAATCCTGTGACAGGTGGTCAGCAGGTTTGCACGTTTAAGTGGTCAATATTTATAATCTGGTAAAAATGTATGTGGCACACCTCATTTACAGAAGAACATTTAACATATGCTTGAGTCAGAATGTAACAAATAAAAACATCTGACTGATAGTTCTACGTATTTTGAATTTTATTGACCACCATAGGCCTAATTTATAAGTGTGCTATAATGCCTTTACCTTTGTAAATCGGGAAAGACAGCTGGAAGATGGAACAGTCGGTCATCAGGGGGACTATATAGGGCAAAATGATAAAAATGCTATAGTCCCCTGCTCGTCCCATGTCCCATGGATTCCAAGATGTAACGTATATGTACTTTTGAAACACTAACCTTTGTGATATGGTTCTGCTGCCTCCAGGACTCCCGAGCAATTCCTGTTATCTGATATCCCAACGATCTCCTGAATCTCCTGTGTTCCCGTCAAGCTCGCTGGAAAGTTTCCTCTCCTGTAAAAGAAAGGGACAGGCATTAGTGAACCGTGATTGTGTGGCATTGACCTCTTTTCTATGGACTTACTCACCTGCCTTGAGCCCCTCACTGAGTGATCTGCAACGTATCCACACCTGAAATTACTTACTACTAATCATGCACTTGAAAAAACTGTTGAATTCACTTACCTCTGCCTCCCGTGACTAACCTGACAGAAGGCTTGACGCAATAGACACGAAGCATAGATTTAGAAGTTTGATGAAACCTTGCAAGTGGACCCTGACTTTCCGGATGTTAAGCGCTTGAAAAACAGTGTGTGATGTTCAGCTGATCGACCACCTGTGCAAACACACAAAACAAAGTTTGTCCCCTGGTCTGTTTGAATTAACTTGGGGAGTCCAAATATTTAGAAAAACTTAACAAGTGCCTTTACAACTGCAGGTGCTGTAATGTTTCACATAGGTATAGCTTCAGGAAAGCATGTTGAAGCACACATAATGGTCAATAAGAACTGGTTACCAGATTTAGGACGGGGTGACGGACCCACACAATCGACTATAACGTGATCAAATGTTGAATCAACAGCTGGAAAAGGGTATAAAAGGTATGGTGGAATGGGTGGGTTTGACTTTACAGAGATTTGAAAAAGTGTCTAACCCTGGGCAAAAAAAATGGCGCAAGATACAACTGTAGATGTCTAGATAAAGGCTTGTCATGTGCCAGACTTAGTATTTCGTTTCGAAAATGGGTTGGAACAACAACCTGTGTGACATCACTCAAATCGTCCTGTGTGGCAGTGTAAGATGGTGTCCACTTACGTAGCAGGAAATCATTTTTAAGAAAATAGCCTGAAGCCATATCTGCAAGCTCATCCTCAGGAAACAACTAATTCAAATAAAGAGGAGAGAGATGGATCAGGCTTCTGCTCTAAAATCAAATGTTTCCGAGACACCCGCGGGTCACCAAAGCTCTCCAATTGCTCCTTTGGCTCTTGCACAGTATTTAGCGACCTGTGCACGCTACCTTCACATGACACCATGGTATCAGAGGTTGTAGGAGGAAGACACGTCATGGGGCAAATCTTGGATGATAACTTGGACTCCATTTCAGGATCTATCATAAAACTACCCTCTAAACTATCATGCTCTAAAACAATAGCCTTAGCCATAGAACGCGTGACAGCACATACAGGAAACACTGTGCTATATTTAGTCCGCAATTCATCAGGGCCTTCAGAGACATAGAGCACAGTAGTAACTTCAAGATTTACAGCCAAATCATTTCCCAAAAGAAAATCCACTCCTTTAATAGGAAAATTAAACTTAATTCCAAAACCCTGCACCAACTCACCGCAGCTTGAGGAGGTTTTATCTGAAAGAGGCAACACACTTTGAAGAATAATAGATCTAGGAGCAGCAGTATCATGCAAAATTGTTACTGGGACCTTTATGCAGCTGTCAAGCAATGAGACTTCACATTTCGTAATTAAATGAGAATAAATTTCCAAGTCCATATGTTCAGATTGAGGGGCCTGTGGTAATGTTTATGTTTTGACTAGCGCGACTGCCTTAGGTTTATTTTCATTCAACAGAAAACAGCTGTTTATTGGTTGCCATTGATGGCCACGCAACAGTAAGTGCACACAGGCCTCACCTTAGTTGTTACTGTCTTTAGGACTGACATGCTCACTAAAGTGAGGGTGCGTAACAGGACCACGCTGCAGCTTTTTAAAGCTCTCTTTGAGGATCAGAACGTATTCATTAGCTAATATAGCAGCAGCAGACATATTAGTGACTTTTTGTTCATTTAAGTATGTTGCAATTTTGTCTGGTAGAGAATTTAATCTCCATGAGAATAAAATCACAAAGCTGCTCAAAGATCTTAACCTCTTGTGCAGAACACCAACGATCAAACAGTTTAATTTTCTTGTGACCAAATTCAGCATAACTTTGGCCCTCGGCTTTCTTATAACATCGAAACTTCTGCCTACAAGCCTCAGGAACCAACTCATAAGACCTTAGAACTGCAGACTTCACCTGGTCATAATCTAAACTTGCCTCAGGTAAAAGAGAAGCATATGCCTACCCATAAATACACACTGCAGAAGGAGAGGCCAAACCTCTGTAGGCCATTTTAAGGTGGTTGCAACTCCCTCAAACAGCACAAAATATCTGTCAACATCTCTGTCAGAAGAAGGCGGGATTAAACAAATGCATTTATTAACATCAAAATCAATGTCCATAGCCAGGGGCGTTGCACAAGATCCTGAGCAGTCCAATCCATGTGAAGGTACTAAAGTAACCACAGAAGCCAAAATATGCAATAAATGAACTGTTATTTGGCAAATGCACTGTGAAGTGAAGTGGTGATTCAAAATAGTGCATAGCATAAACACGAAGCAAACCAATGCAACCCTCTACCTGTACCTGCCTTACAAAACTTCAATTGTCTGACTATAACCCTAGTCTTTTCATGCAGGTTCTGTGGTGGGTTTTTATGCACTGAAAACCAGTAGGTTTGTGAGGCCAAATAGACAACCGCCCTATATCCTACGGACGTGCTCCCGGGATAACTGCTTTCGCAGCTAACACTAACCACTCCCCCGCAACACTAATCAACAAAAAAAAAAAAAAATAGGCCAAAAGGACAACACCCCTTTAGCCTAACAGGGGAGAAAAGGCCGATATGAAAAAAATAAATAAAATAAAAACCACTTCACTCACTTGTATTTCCCACGAAAATGCTATGTAAAGAGTATCAGAAGAAATAATAAGAAAAATACTCCAAAACACAACAAATATGTCCATCAACACGCACACGCTTCCGCTTACAATGCGCAGCACGGAATTCCCAACAACTGGAAAACCCCTTGGCAATCACGTCATTAGCCTTTTTTCATACTTCCAGGTTTTGTGTTTCCGGCGTTTGTCAAGCAGGGTAAAGTTACTTCCGGGAACAATGGCCGAGTCAAGGAGTAAATGTTGCTGTAGCATCCTTCAATGCGCTAATTCTAAACAAAAACAACCATATTTGAGTTTTCACGGGTTTCCTTTAAATGAAGACCACAAAAAGAAATGGATCGTCGCTATTAGACGAGAGGAAGGGTCTACGTTCGTAGTTCGGAGAGATAGCACATATGTCTGTAGTTAGTATTTTACCGCTGTCGATTACGTTCCAGGAAGTTCGTGGCTGAAAGTTGGTTGCATTCCCAGTCGTTTTTCATGGAATTAATTTCCATGTACCCCCTCAAAGGCTGTCAGCTTTTGAAAGAACTGCCTTGCGACTTGGAGTGGACATTCGTGTTCAGGAGCAGCCAGTGGTAGAAGCTGCACCTAATGAATCCATTCAAGTTGATGAACGTGATTACATGCTTTTAATTGAAAGCCGTAAACAACAGCAAAGGCAAGAAATATAGATAAAGTCTGCAACCGAAGTCTGAAAATCTGTAATGTTGCAGATGCCAGCGCCAACTAGCTGTCAACTTACCTTGATAATTGTGAATAACTTCTCAGTAAAGAATGTATTGCCCTTGCTCAGCCTTGCTTCTTTAGTTGTTGAATGTCATCCAACTATTCTTTCAACATTCTCGAATCAGAGTCGCGGCAGCATTCAGAGAAGCAGTGAAATAACACGCCATGTTGTAGAGGAAATAAGGTTACCCTGCATTAAGTAGTTTCCGGTTGCATGTGAAAAAGGCTAATAGGGCTTGGGCGTCGTGACGACATTACTTCGTTGAATGCTTCCTTTACTGCCACTCGGACTACTGCGCAGTGTTTAGACATACTCCCTCTCATCCATGTGTCTTAATTGATGAATTAAAAATCTATTTTAACCATTTTCAACCGTTGCTGTATTGTGGGGTATAATAGCGCAACACATAAGAGCCATGGGGAAAATAAATGAGAATGGATTAACTTTACACCGCTTTCCTGCTTGGAGGGGCGACTACGGAGACCATAACATCTGAATATTAATTTATATAGCTTAAGTCAACATTGAAAATAAGGGAAATTTCTCGAGTTACTCATCCAAAATACGGGAAATTTCAACATTCATCTTTTTGTTGCTATCCCTCTGCTGACAGAAAAAAATCGTACTATAAAACTGCTGCATTAACTAACGTTAAGAAATTTGTGAAGCTAGGTCTAACGTGACTTTAGTTACAGATTGGCGTGAAATCGTGCTCTCAAAACAACCACGCTATCTTAAAAAGCCCAACATCACGCTAAGGTTGCTTCAAGTAATCAAAACGATGTTTTTGAAAACATCTGTTACGCTGGAAGGACAAGGAGTAGCAACAGGACAACAACACAGAGACTTGACAGGTCTGATGGAGGGGCTAACGGGATATTTTACAGGAAAATACTAAAACGGGAAGACAGCGGGAAAACAGCTCAAATTCGTGAGAACACCGGAAAAACGGGAGGGTGGACAGCTACTAACTACACTTTTGAAACACATTGTTAAAAGTCCATGTGTGAATGGTTGTTAGCACTAACGGTTACTAAACTAGCAGCTAGGTAACGTTAGAGCACAGCTTACCGGATTACTGGATACTGTTTTGCCGCTGTTCCTTTTCTATGATTTGCAGCTCCTGAACCCATCCATTTGTGAACTGTACATGAGACTTAACTTGTAGCTTCGGAACTATTCTGAAGTGTAGGCGCTCACAAAACAAACAAGGTAGCCGAAGATATCTGTAATGCAAACGTGCGGCAAAAAGTCCACTATTTGTTGGGAATTTCATATGGATCCAAACCGTTAATAGAGCCGATTTTGTCCACATACCGGTCCCTGGCATCCCCATTTAGCGTTTCCCTATAAATCCCACAACCTTTTCGCGATTTTGACATCTTTTTTTCTTTCTACCAACTCTGCTCTTCTCATTCAACTGGCTGTATGTTTACATTCGCGAAGCTGGCAACATGGCCGCCACGTCCCAGAATGCAACTTGGCGCCCAAGCCCTATTGCAGTTCCTCTTCTTTTCTGGAGTTTTTCTTGGCGGTTGGCACACAACAAAAAGGTGCATTACTGCCAACAACTGGTATGGAGTGTGGATCTGAATGTCTACTACTTATTTTATTCTAAACAAAATAAAACTAAACCGAATCAACAAAATCAACAAAAAAGAAGTTAAGACTCAAATTTTCTCAATCATATTGATTATTCTAAGATAATAAAAAACGATTCCATAGCTCTTATCTCTTGAGTTTTTTTCTAAGAATTTAAATCAAAATGTATTCTTTCCATTCTAAGGTTTCGGATAATTTCCCACCTTTTTCCCTCATATTTCTTACAGTGCACCATTATGTGTTCTATTGTCTCTTGTTGCCCACAGTATTCACATCTTCTGGTGTTATGTTATTATGGTTTAGGGCTGTCAACGAATATTCTAAATTCGAATATGTATTCGAATGGTTTAAAAAAACGAATTTCGAAGGTAAAAATAAATAATAATAAATATGCGAATAAGAAAAAAATTGGAAAAAAAGGCCCGCGGTAGTAGAGGCGTGGTTGTCTGCTTTGCGAGTGGGCGCGCTAGCGCGCCTGAGGGTTCAGGGACAGGTCACAGCCTCACAGGAGACTCGCATTGTCTGGCACAGCATCACTGCTGAAAGTTGACGCGTCTTCATGGAAGATGCCAGCAGGTGCAGAGCCCAACTCGACCACAGCTAAAATTGTTGAGCCGCGAGATAAAGTTGTATGCAAGCTATTTAAGATATGGTTAGCATACCATTCGACCACTAGCAACATGAGGTCACAATCACATCTCAGAAATGTGCACCCAAATGAGCATGGCATAATGTGTGGAACTCCAGCTAAACAGTCACGTCTTGACACTTAACGTTACTTTGTATCGCACGCCGCAAGCTCTTTGTCTGCAACACGACAAGAGGCCATAACAGATAAAATAATTTTGTTCATTTGTAAGGATATGAGACCAATCAGTATCGCGGATGGGACAGGCTTCGGGGAGTTCTGCCAAGCAATGGATCAGAGGTTTGATTATTTATCGTTTCACGTCAAGGAAAAGTTAACCACACCACAGCTCGCTCGGAGCATTCAATGTCAGTTCTATATGCTGTAAAATTTCAATTAATATAAATAATATTTGTTTCAATCACTGAATGAAGCCTGCCTTTGGGACAACAGTCGCGACCTTAAATTGATTGCACAAAAATTTGTTTGTTCATTTAAACCATTATGCGCAGAGAACGTGAGGGTGAGAGAGCGTGAGGTCTGCAGTCTTGGTCATTAGTTGATTTCCTTGTTTTTGTGTAGGTAATACGTTGTCATATATGTTTAAACCTAAATAGACTATCTATACAAGTAGTTATGTCTCTTTGTATTATTTTGTCCTGTTTTTGACGTAATTCGCGTCACTGACAACATGTGCAGCCAGATGTTCGAATAGTTTGAATATTGTGTATTTTTTAGAGGGAATATTTGAACGTCATTTTTGAGCAATTTTGACAGCCCTATTATGGTTCCTCTCATTCAAAAAAAGTTTAAAAAGATTGGCGCAAATAGGGAGCAAAGGAAAGGCACAATGCACGACAAAGAATTCTGCACAGACAAATATTTATGACGACAGCTACCATTTTTGTAGTTGTCATTGTTTTGTCTGATAGCTTTTTTGCCTTCTTTGCACTTGGGTAACACCCATAATTGTTTCTTGCATTGGGACAAATCATTTGCATGGGTTATGTTCACAGTATTCACACCAATTTTGAAATACTCTTACTTCAGTGTGAATAACCAAGACTTCGTATTTTCATATAAATACAGAGATGTAATGTAAGTGTCACGTGAGAATATTTAGTCATGTGATAATGTGAAATTTGATAAGATTAGAAGTAATGTTCAATGTGAAAATTACTTTAGTATTTAACTTAAATGCATAACTGTTCATATTAAAGTATACATTTAGTTTTCTTTATCCCTGTGCCAGGGACAAAATGAGAAAATGGTTACTAACACCCTTTATGTATAGAAATCTTGTATAACAAAAGAAGCTCATTCATGGTCTTATTTTCAAAGTCTCCACCGTGACTGCCTCTGCTAAAGTGAGTCAAGCTTCTGTCAAAATAATGATGCCACGTCCCGTCACTTGTAGCTCCAAACCCAAAAACATTGACCTATGTGAGAGATAGACAAACCAGTTCATTAGTGCTTGAAATGCAATGTCACTAATGAAATGTCATGTCATTAATAACAAAGAGCAAACAAGTCATGACAGTCCACGGTAGTCTATTATGCAAATCCATTGATGTCCACACCTACTGTAAGACGTGC
The DNA here is from genome assembly GCF_023724105.1 of Carassius gibelio. NCBI lineage: Eukaryota > Metazoa > Chordata > Actinopteri > Cypriniformes > Cyprinidae > Carassius > Carassius gibelio. The sequence goes on from NC_068414.1 coordinate 31,026,538, forward strand.
ACTGTTCGTTCATTGGCTGTCTGTTGCTTAAAGCACATAAAGGCTGCATCTGACTATTTATAATAATGCATTCCAAATACAACAGCTTTCAAAAGTTTTGAGTCTGTAAACAATAATTGATTTTCTTTTCTTTTTTTTATTTTCAATCAGCATATTAGAATGATTTGTGAAGCATCATGAGAAACCAAACACTGAAGTAATGATGATGGAAATACTGCTTATAAATTGTAACGATCATCTTTGGCTGTATACAGTACATTGTCAGGACTTCAAAATTGAAAGTAACTTACCTTATGACAAGCTCATGAAGATCTATGAGAGGCCCATAATGAGTTCCCAGCAGGTTCCCAGAGTTTCCCACCACAGCACAGGTTCTACAGCAATCTGGACTGGCGTCTGTGTAGTGCTCTTCATCAGGAAAGAGAGAAAACAATGTGTCCACCACGTCGGTGAAATCACTTCTAAATTAACTTAATTTCTTTCCATATTTATCATATACTTTGAGCAAAGTAAACAAATATTATTAAAACATTTCAGAAGCAGAAATTCACACAACATTTTAAAAAGATCTAAGAAAATGTCATGAATATCAACAAAAAAAAAGGTATGTGCTGCCACCAACTGTTTAAATATCACAAATTCCCCTTCTGCAAAAACATTGCAGTTATTCTTCACTGGAATCTTTTATATATTTCTTTCTTCACATCTTTTCATTATGAGTTTTGAGATATTTCATGAAGAACGTTCTCTTAAAGTTGTTTTATATACTTCGTATATAAAACATGGGGAAGTCG